>NC_086325.1:163018555-163318555 GCF_036172605.1 Pelobates fuscus
AATATATCCCATAGCTTTATATAGAGAGTAATAATAATAATATATCCCATAGCTTTATATAGAGAGTAATAATAATACAATATCTCATAGCTTTATATAGAGAGTAATAATAATAATAATATATCCCATAGCTTTATATAGAGAGTAATAATAATATATCCCATAGCTTTATATAGAGAGTAATAATAATAATAATAAAATATCTCATAGCTTTATATATATATATATATATATATATATATATATATATAGAGTAATAATAATAATATATCTCATAGCTTTTTATATAGAGAGAGTAATAATAATAATAATATATCCCATAGCTTTATATAGAGAGTAATAATAATAATAATAAAATATCTCATAGCTTTTATATATATATATATATATATATATATATATATATATATATATATATATATATATATATATATATATATATATATATAGAGAGAGAGAGAGAGAGTAATAATAATAATATATCTCATAGCTTTATATATATAGAGAGAGTAATAATAATATATCTCATAGCTTTTTATAGATATATAGAGTGTAATAATAATAATATATCTCATAGCTTTATATATATATAGAGAGAGTAATAATAATAATAATATATCTCATAGCTTTATATATATATATATAGAGAGAGTAATAATAATATATCTCATAGCTTTATATATATATATAGAGAGATTAATAATAATAATATATCTCATAGCTTTATATATATATAGAGAGAGTAATAATAAATCTCATAGCTTTATATATATATATATATATATATATATATATATATATAGTGTGAGAGTAATAATAATAATAATATATCTCATAGCTTTTTATATAGAGAGAGTAATAATATATCTCATAGCTTTATATAGAGAGTAATAATAATAATAATATATCTCATAGCTTTATATAGAGAGTAATAATAATAATATATCCCATAGCTTTATATAGAGAGTAGTAATAATAATAATAATATATCTCATAGCTTTATATATAGAGAGAGTAATAATAATAATAATATATCTCATAGCTTTATATATATATATATATATATATATATATATATATATATATATATATATATATATATATATATATAGAGAGAGAGAGTGTAATAATAATAATATATCTCATAGCTTTATATATAGAGAGAGTAATAATAATAATAATATATCCCATAGCTTTATATAGAGAGTAATAATAATAATATATCCCATAGCTTTATATAGAGAGTAGTAATAATAATAATATATCCCATAGCTTTATATAGAGAGTAATAATAATATATCCCATAGCTTTATATAGAGTAATAATAATAATAATATATCCCATAGCTTTATATAGAGAGTAATAATAATAATAATAATATATCCCATAGCTTTATTTAGAGTGTAATAATAATAATAATAATAATAATATATCCCATAGCTTTATATAGAGAGTAATAATAATAATATATCCCATAGCTTTATATAGAGAGTAGTAATAATAATAATATATCCCATAGCTTTATATAGAGAGTAGTAATAATAATATATCCCATAGCTTTATATAGAGAGTAATAATAATAATATATCCCATAGCTTTATATAGAGAGTAATAATAATAATAATAATAATAATATATCCCATAGCTTTATATAGAGAGTAATAATAATAATAATAATAATAAAATATCTCATAGCTTTATATAAAGAGTAATAATAATAATAATAATAATAATAATATATCCCATAGCTTTATATAGAGAGTAATAATAATAATAATAATATATCCCATAGCTTTATATAGAGAGTAATAATAATAATAATAATAATAATATATCCCATAGCTTTATATAGAGAGTAATAATAATAATAATATATCCCATAGCTTTACATAGAGTAGTAATAATAATAATATATCCCATAGCTTTATATAGAGAGTAATAATAATAATAATAATAATAATAATAATATATCCCATAGCTTTATATAGAGAGTAATAATAATAATAATAATAAAATATCTCATAGCTTTATATAAAGAGTAATAATAATAATAATATATCCCATAGCTTTATATAGAGAGTAATAATAATAATAATATATCCCATAGCTTTACATAGAGTAGTAATAATAATAATATATCCCATAGCTTTATATAGAGAGTAATAATAATAATAATAATAATAATAATAATAATATATCCATAGCTTTATATAGAGAGTAATAATAATAATAATAATAAAATATCTCATAGCTTTATATAAAGAGTAATAATAATAATAATAATAATAATATATCCCATAGCTTTATATAGAGAGTAATAATAATAATAATATATCCCATAGCTTTACATAGAGTAGTAATAATAATAATATATCCCATAGCTTTATATAGAGAGTAATAATAATAATAATATATCCCATAGCTTTATATAGAGAGTAATAGTAATAAAATATCTCATAGCTTTATATATATATAGAGAGAGTAATACTAATAATAATATATCTCATAGCTTTATATATAGAGAGTAATAATATATCCCATAGCTTTATATAGAGAGTAATAATAATAATAATAATATATCCCATAGCTTTATATAGAGAGTAATAATAATAATAATATATCCCATAGCTTTATATAGAGAGTAATAATAATAATAATATATCCCATAGCTTTATATATAGAGAGAGTAATAATAATAATAATAATATATCCCATAGCTTTATAGAGAGAGTAATAATAATAATAATATATCCCATAGCTTTATATATAGAGAGAGTAATAATAATAATAATAATAATAATATATCTCATAGCTTTTTATATATATATATAGAGTGTAATAATAATATATCTCATAGCTTTATATATAGAGAGAGTAATAATAATAATAATATATCTCATAGCTTTATATATATATATATATATAGAGAGAGAGAGAGTAATAATAAATCTCATAGCTATATATATATATATATATATATATATATATATATAGTGTGAGAGTAATAATAATAATAATATATCTCATAGCTTTTTATATAGAGAGAGTAATAATATATCTCATAGCTTTATATAGAGAGTAATAATAATAATAATATATCTCATAGCTTTATATAGAGAGTAATAATAATAATATATCCCATAGCTTTATATAGAGAGTAGTAATAATAATAATAATATATCTCATAGCTTTATATATAGAGAGAGTAATAATAATAATAATATATCTCATAGCTTTATATATATATATATATATATATATATATATATATATATATATATATATATATATATATAGAGAGAGAGAGAGTGTAATAATAATAATATATCTCATAGCTTTATATATAGAGAGAGTAATAATAATAATAATATATCCCATAGCTTTATATAGAGAGTAATAATAATAATATATCCCATAGCTTTATATAGAGAGTAGTAATAATAATAATATATCCCATAGCTTTATATAGAGAGTAATAATAATATATCCCATAGCTTTATATAGAGTAATAATAATAATAATATATCCCATAGCTTTATATAGAGAGTAATAATAATAATAATAATATATCCCATAGCTTTATTTAGAGTGTAATAATAATAATAATAATAATAATATATCCCATAGCTTTATATAGAGAGTAATAATAATAATATATCCCATAGCTTTATATAGAGAGTAGTAATAATAATAATATATCCCATAGCTTTATATAGAGAGTAGTAATAATAATATATCCCATAGCTTTATATAGAGAGTAATAATAATAATATATCCCATAGCTTTATATAGAGAGTAATAATAATAATAATAATAATAATATATCCCATAGCTTTATATAGAGAGTAATAATAATAATAATAATAATAAAATATCTCATAGCTTTATATAAAGAGTAATAATAATAATAATAATAATAATAATATATCCCATAGCTTTATATAGAGAGTAATAATAATAATAATAATATATCCCATAGCTTTATATAGAGAGTAATAATAATAATAATAATAATATATCCCATAGCTTTATATAGAGAGTAATAATAATAATAATATATCCCATAGCTTTACATAGAGTAGTAATAATAATAATATATCCCATAGCTTTATATAGAGAGTAATAATAATAATAATAATAATAATAATATATCCCATAGCTTTATATAGAGAGTAATAATAATAATAATAATAAAATATCTCATAGCTTTATATAAAGAGTAATAATAATAATAATATATCCCATAGCTTTATATAGAGAGTAATAATAATAATAATATATCCCATAGCTTTACATAGAGTAGTAATAATAATAATATATCCCATAGCTTTATATAGAGAGTAATAATAATAATAATAATAATAATAATAATATATCCATAGCTTTATATAGAGAGTAATAATAATAATAATAATAAAATATCTCATAGCTTTATATAAAGAGTAATAATAATAATAATAATAATAATATATCCCATAGCTTTATATAGAGAGTAATAATAATAATAATATATCCCATAGCTTTACATAGAGTAGTAATAATAATAATATATCCCATAGCTTTATATAGAGAGTAATAATAATAATAATATATCCCATAGCTTTATATAGAGAGTAATAGTAATAAAATATCTCATAGCTTTATATATATATAGAGAGAGTAATACTAATAATAATATATCTCATAGCTTTATATATAGAGAGTAATAATATATCCCATAGCTTTATATAGAGAGTAATAATAATAATAATAATATATCCCATAGCTTTATATAGAGAGTAATAATAATAATAATATATCCCATAGCTTTATATAGAGAGTAATAATAATAATAATATATCCAATAGCTTTATATATAGAGAGAGTAATAATAATAATAATAATATATCCCATAGCTTTATAGAGAGAGTAATAATAATAATAATATATCCCATAGCTTTATATATAGAGAGAGTAATAATAATAATAATAATAATAATATATCTCATAGCTTTTTATATATATATATAGAGTGTAATAATAATATATCTCATAGCTTTATATATAGAGAGAGTAATAATAATAATAATATATCTCATAGCTTTATATATATATATATATAGAGAGAGAGAGAGAGTAATAATAAATCTCATAGCTATATATATATATATATATATATATATATATATATAGAGAGAGAGTAATAATAGTAATAATATATCTCATAGCTTGATATAGAAAAAGTGTGTAATAATAATAATATATTTCATAGCTTCATATAGAAAGAGTGTATAATAATAATATATCTCATAGCTTTATATATATATAGAGAGTAATAATAATAATAATAATAATAATAATATATCTCATAGCTTTTTATAGATATATATAGAGTGTAATAATAATAATATATCTCATAGCTTTATATATATATATATATATAGAGAGAGAGTAATAATAATAATAATATATCTCATAGCTTTATATATAGAGAGAGTAATAATAATAATAATATATCTCATAGCTTTATATATATAGAGAGAGTAATAATAATAATAATATATCTCATAGCTTTATATATATAGAGAGAGTAATAATAGTAATAATATATCTCAAAGCTTTATATAGAAAAAGTGTGTAATAATAATAATATATTTCATAGCTTTATATAGAAAGTGTGTAATAATAATAATATATTTCATAGCTTTATATAGAAAGTGTGTAATAAAAACATCTCATAGCTTTATATATAGAGAGAGTAATAATAATATATCTCATAGCTTTATATATATAGAGAGAGTAATAATAATAATAATATATCTCATAGCTTTATATATATAGAGAGAGTAATAATAGTAATAATATATCTCAAAGCTTTATATAGAAAAAGTGTGTAATAATAATAATATATTTCATAGCTTTATATAGAAAGTGTGTAATAATAATAATATATTTCATAGCTTTATATAGAAAGTGTGTAATAAAAACATCTCATAGCTTTATATTGAGAGTGAAATAACAATGTATCTCATAGCTTTATAGAGAGAGTGTGTGTATTAGTGGACAAGGGGTGAACGTCACCTAATATTCCCCTCTATAGTCACATATTTACCTCTTTAGACATACAGCAGTCATATAAATCAATCTATCTATTAATTATTATTGCTTCTATTAAATCTCTATATTGTCTATTATTATAGGTATATATCTATCAGTAACATAATAAATGGGGGTTCATAATAAATATTACAGGATCAGAAGACGAGGAGGGCGCTGTCCAAGCAAGCTGACAATGTATCTGCTGGTCTGTGTGTTTCTGTCCGTCTCTCAATAAGAGATCATAAAATGACATAATCAGAACTAGAAATTAATTTTACAGTCTGCAAATCCAACATACAAAATGAAGACGGGTTCGTTAGCTGATAAACCCTCAAATCACAAGTCACACCCTACACAGGAGAGGCCCGATCACAAGTCCCAATCTGATGGTGTGGCCGGAAGCCCTTTCAGAGCAAGGTAACCACGAAAGTATTATTTTAACGCCAATTGAATAACAAAGTAATATTTACAGATAGAGCCAATTCTGATTATAGGTCATTTGTGGAAACAATTCCCCCTTCTACCCGCCATCTGTTATTTCAGTACCAGTACGGTTTATTTTCTAATCTGGATTTGTGAAGAATTGCAACTAAAATTGCTGAGCTAAAAAAAAAGCTGAACACTGAGATTTTTCCCATTTTGGCTCTTTTTGAATAAAACTTACAGTTTACCCCAATTCACAGTTTAGTGAATAAACATCTTAGTTTACAATTTGTGTTTTTTTTTAAACTTTCTATTATTTTAGATTTCATTAGGTTTTAATGGTGTAATACGTTTTAGAGCCTCTCCCCCTCTCTCACATAGGCCACTCCTTGATGAAATCACTGCAAACCATATAAGTGGGACAATGTTTTTATGTTTAAAAAATGTTTAGTGAAGAAAGTGCTTATTTGTGTAAGGGGCAAAGTACTTGTATAAGAAGTGAGACTTCAGTAAGAAATGGGAATAGTATAAAAGAGCAAGTCGGTTGTGGTGTGCCGATACCGACGATACGGTAGGCCTGTAAATAAAGAGGGCCCACCAAGTAGTATGAGAGTAAAGAAAATGGAAAGAAGAGAAAAGTGTTGAAATGAGGAGTGGGTGGGAGGGGCATTCAGACGCTGACCTTGATCGGTAAGGAGTCAGGTAAGGGGTGTAGCTTATATAGGGTGGTGAGTTAACTTAAGCCCCTCCCACAAATACAGGCCAAACGGCCTTATTACTTGTGTAAGGGGCAAAGTACTTGTATAAGAAGTGAGACTTCAGTAAGAAATGGGAATAGTATAAAAGAGCAAGTCGGTTGTGGTGTGCCGATACCGACGATACGGTAGGCCTGTAAATAAAGAGGGCAAAAATGAATAACAAAAGATTTATTACAGTCAACAATATATACAATTTATCCGGATATGGCTTTAAAAGCATTTCTTAATTCTTGTGTTGGCTTGGGGATATATGTAGCATAGGCAGATGATTTCCAACGTCCCAATGCCTTGATGACGTGTACTGGTACATTAGCGCTGGATGCGGTGGAGGCTGCTCCTATGCGAAACGAGTGACCCGAGTAGTGGGTAGGTTTGAGACCCAGCATTGTTAGCAGGGATCGTATATATCTCATGAATGCCGTGGTGGTGAGTACTGTGTGTTGTAGTTGGAATAATGGTTGTGATGGTAGTGCTGTGGTGTTGAGAAGATAGGAGTCTAAGGCTGCTACTGGACACCACTTGTTTAGGGTAGGATAATATGTGATTTCTACTGGGGGCGCATGTTGGCTTGTCTTTGATTGGGGTAAAGAGAGTATGTAGTGATCGCCATGTTTTATAAGGTGTTTGTGTAGCAGGCACCTCTCTTTTTGGTCAGTTGTGACAGTGGTGAACTCCCTTGGCCTGAGGAATCCGTAGAAGGCTGTATACATGGCTGTTTTAATGACTGTGTTTGCGGTAGTGTGGAAAGGTCTGGAATCTAATAGGTCGGATAATGACTGGAAAAGTTCTTTGTCAATGGGTAAGCGTTGTGGTGGTCGTGGAGGTACGGATTTCTGTATACCTCTGAGTATAATTTTTACCTGGTATGATGACATGAAGCTCTGTGTGTTAGGTTTTATGGTTAGTATGTGGTGTTGTATGCCGGTAAGATATAGTTTAATTGTGTTATATGATAAGTGTAATTTGAGGTGGCAAAAGGAAGCGAAAGCTATGACGGATGTCATGACAAAAGGTTGTGATATGTTGTGATCTGCCAGAAATCTATTATACAGTGTGAAGGCTCTGTTGTATGTCGCTTGAGTGTTGTGTGATAGTGCTAATGTGGCTAGATCCCTGCTATGCTCCATTATAATGTCTAGTCCATGATTAGTTGTGAGAACGGGGGTGCTACTGTGGCTGCTTGAGCTGCTGACGGGTGTGCTTGACGAAAGTCCTGAAATTTAAAACGAGACAGGCTGTCAGCTGCTACATTACTAATACCTGGTACATGAAAGCAAACCAAGTAGAAGTTGTGACATGCTGCCAACCACGTGAGCCTTCTAAGAAACCTCATAATTGTAAGGGATGATGAACGGCCTTTGTTTATTATGTGACATGTGGCTTGGTTATCTGAGTGACAGCGAACAGACAAGCCTGACCATTGATGTCCCCATGCCACCGCAGCTGCCACGATAGGGTAGATCTCAAAGAGGGCTGAGGTTGTGAAAAACCCTTCAACGTCACGGACTTCTTCTGGCCATGCGCCCCAAAGCCATTTGGTACCGAAGATGGCTGAAAAACCCTTGTTAGATGCAGCGTCTGACCATACGGTTGGTGACATCTCTGATAAGGCGGGGAGGAACAGACTTTTACCGTTCCAGCTGGTCAAGAACCTCCTCCACATCTGTAGGTCTGCTGTGGCTTGTGGGTCCATGGACAGTCTGTGGTTCTCGTGTTGAAAGTGGGGAAAAAGACAAAGTAGTCTGGATATGAAGGCCCTTCCTTGAGGGATGATGCGCATGGCGAAGTTTAATGAACCTATAAGGGACTGGAGTTCCTTACGGTTGCATGTACCCAGAAAAATGTAGTGGTTTATGCTATTGATGATGTTGTCGATTTTGTCGGGTGGTAAGCTTGCTTGCATGGATGCCGAATCCAGTTGTATACCCAGAAATGTTATGATGGTGTCAGGACCTTCGGTTTTCTTGAGGGATACCGGGACACCCAAGTGGTGAAATAGATTAAGGGCTTCTTTGAGGCTGCTGGGCGGAAGTTCGTTCCCTTCTATCATTAGGAAGTCGTCGAGGTAATGGATGACCATGGGGCATCTTGAGATGTTCAGAAGTAACCAGCAAAGGGTTTCAGCGAAAGTGTCAAAAATCTTTGGGCTGCTTTTTGACCCAAAGGTTAAGCGGGAGAAGAAATAGTACTTGTCTGCCCATTTAATACCATGTAGGTGCCAGAGTGTAGGGTGGATAGGTAGTAGTTTGAAGGCATTCGTAATGTCTGTTTTACTTAACCAAGCTCCAACCCCAGTCTGTGTGATGGCTGTAATGGCGTGATCGATGGTGGCGTATTGAAGGGAAAATTCCTCGGAGGGAATGAGGGAGTTTAGACTTGGGGTAGGGGAGGTATGAGGGGCTGAAAGATCAATAATGAGTCTTTGCTTGAGGGAAGTTTTACCCGTGACAATCCCAATGGGGTTTGTACGCCATGATGTAAATGGTGGGGTTAAGAATGGACCGAACACAAACCCTTCTGCCAATTCTTGGGCTATTAGGTTATCTACTGCTGTTGGGTTCTGGTTTGCCGACTGTAAATTTGGGCATTCTAGTTGGCCAGTGGGCATGTGTAGGATGCCTGTGTGGAACCCTTCGTTGAATCCTGTAACAAGAAAATCCACCAGGTGTCTGGATGGGTGGTTGGCTAGTAGTGCTGCTAGAACATCAATGTTAACAGACGTTAGGTAGGGTTTAGGATACATTTTATTAGGGCACATGGATTTGGCATGTGCCCTGAAACATTGAGAACAAATGTGTAACAATCTACATGCACTGAAACTACATGTACCACCATTAAAGTTATTGCAAATTTGTGATTTGCCGAAGAAAATTATAGGACGGCCCAGCTTGTCTCTGGCGTTCCTTCCTGTTTTCCCGGCGTAGCCAGTGTTGGGAGCTTGGCTGTGGTCGTCTGCAGTGCTGGAACAAAAATTTGTGGTGTGTGTCGTAGAAGAACATGAAACACAAGCCGGTGTCTTGAGCCCTGCAAAGTGTCTGCAGAAGATTTCTGTGTCTAGCCTGCTCCAATTGATACGGGTACCATACTGGGAAAACGCGCCAGCTACTTTGGTGGAAAATGACCTGTGATAATCGTAAAAGGCTGACCCGCCATATTTGTTACCAAGGTCCACCAGCTTGTGCATGTATCGGTCGAATTCCTCTCTTCTAGCAGGGTACACCTCACACATAACATCTCTGAAAATACCAAATGCTAATACAAATTCCGGGATGGTCAGTTTACGGTTCAACCTGGAGTCTTTAGATCTGACCACCACCGATACCTCATCATACATGTAGGTTTTGTTTTCTACCACATCCTGGGAGGAAATTAGTAAGGATGCTAAGTTGACATCTTTGCCCTCCAGGATGTCTTTCTTGATGTGGGCTGGGATAGTGTGTGCGGGGTCGACGTCATGGGTATCTGAAGAGTTACCGTTTCCCGTGGCCACTGGTACGACTGGTACGACTGGTACGACTGGTGTTGTTTGAGCGGTGTCGGGAAGGCCTGCCTTGGTAAGGGCTGTGGTCACCGCCTCGAGGTTAGCCAGTCTGTCGTTGACCTTGCCCATGGAGCTCATGAGTGAGGTCAGCATAGCCTGGATGTCTCCCGATCTGGTGGTGCTGGGGCCTTCCCCTGCTTCCGTGTTATTCGTTGTTGTGTTAAGGAGTCGAAATAATTCCGCTTTCCTTGCCGTAGCAGGGTAGGGAATTTGCCGTCTCCTTAACTCGGTGGTGATGCGTGGTATAGTCCAGGATCTGATTGACGCTGGACTGGTCATATCTCCCCTGTGAGAAGGTGTCTCGCCCATAGCTGGGGAACTAGGGAGCGACAGCCCTTCACCACTGGCATGAGACATGTTTAACTAAAAATAAAAATGAAATTATTATTATTTGAACCAGGTGTTTTAGTACTGGCTTGCTAGCTATGCCGTGAGGCGAAACGATTATTCCTCAGTTGGTGGCTGGTGAGGCCCTGCTAGTGCCAAGTGGCTTGAGAGGCTCTATCTATGCGTTGGCGCGATGGCGATTTTTAAGTGGCCACTGATCGTGGTGGCCAATTGATGGCCTCTCGGTGAAATAATTCCAGAAAAAAGGGGAAGGGAGTGACTGGTGAGGCCCTCTCTATAAAACATGCGAGGCGGCTAGCTCACGTGTGGCTCGAGGGATGTATGCCTCCGAGTATGAGGCGGGGTGTTGGCCTCGCGGGACCGCTAATCCGAAGCATAATGCCAAGAGGGAGATATTAACGTTATTGGCCCCTATGACCCTAACTGCCAGTACTTTATCTATTATTGGGGTAGTATTTTGGATATACTGTGAGCAGGTGTACGTACCTGGTGGTATAATTAAGATTTCTAGACAATCCGTTTTAGGTGGCAGTAGATACCTGCAACTAAATAGATGGAGACCGTATGAAAATAAATACAATGCATGAACCCTTCTTATTAATGTTTATCTAATTTGTCCCAGGGAGATCCGTGGGGGTTGTGTTTTGTAGGGTGCCTGTCTTTACTTAATGATGGTATATATATATATATATATGAGAGAGTTCATAACTTTATCTTCGTTAAGTGTTTTTTTTTTTTTTTTTTTTATTTATTTATTTATTTTATTTATTTATTTATTTATTTTTTTTTATTGCACAGACCTATAATATGCCGATGCGTGTATGCGGGAAAAGTTATATGATATTATATTTGTACGCATGGATAATCATATGCCGTTTGAAACCAATAATCAAAGTGTATGATTCTGGCCTGTGATGTAACATACATGGTGCGGTTGGAGTATGCCTGTATGACATAATTAATGGTATGATGATCAATCGTGTCATAGCCCGTATGTGGTGTAAGAGAGAATGTTCCTGACGTATTTAAAATCAGCTTAGTGTCAGGATTTGTATGTGAAAATATGAGTAATATGTATAATTCCTTTATATGATTTGTATGTGGCACCCTGCTGTTATGAAAAATAACCTGTAGGTGGTGCTGTGGTTATGTGCAGAATGTATGTGTAAAGTAACTTCATGGAAGCAGATGTAGTACATACTTGGGACGAAACTCATGTAAGTAGGTGCATGGCATATATGAATATGTTGTGGGATACATTTATATTTGAGGTGTATGTATTGGGAACAATGTAACATCACGTGGCCGGCGAGATTGGCGTAAAGCACCATGTGTTATGGTAATTTGTGCCCGTAATTGCGTGGTCCGGCGTGAGATTCTGTAACTGAAAAGGGGGCATGTGATTGGGCGCTTTGTTGTAGAAGCCTTATGGGGAATGTAGTTCCGGCGTGGAAGTAATTCCGGCCGGTGTGACCGAGGCATGGTATACTATTTAACCAGGTATGTGAGAAAATGACAATATTTATGTGCTGAGTTAGGTATAAAACAGTTATGCTTTAACCTGGTCAGTGACCGGAAAATCTATCGTTGAGGATAATAACAGTAGAATTAGACATGTGTATGACTTTGCCGATATGGCTTGCCTAACTCTTAAATATATGAATGTACATGGATTTAACCTGGCGTTTGATACTGCCCGATCGGGCAACAGATTTTGCCAGGACGAGGGTAGTTATATGTGACTGCCCGTGGGACACCTAGGTGCCGTGGTGGCAGATGTAGCTTTAACCGATATGTGCAACAGTTACTTAGTACACCAGTGTATGCTGTGAGCCCGAAATGGAACAGATGTGTGAGGGCAGGTATGCTGCAGTAGTTATTTGTTGAAGGACGCATTTATTAACAGTTTGTATGCCCGGACCGGGGATGTGGTCGTAAAATATTTCCCGCCGTAAAGTGTGGACCTGGCCCGTTACCGACGCCGTGGGACTGTAGCCTGGCGGAACGGGTAGGTCAACTTACGGTATGCGAGTGCCTGGGATGTAATCTGCGGCGATGAACAGGAGATTTAGAAGCTGGTCGGACGGAAACCTGTTGCTGGGTTCCAGGACACAGTTTCAGCGTGGAAGACCTCGTGGGAACACAGAAGAAATCCAAAATGGCGACTGGATGAACCGGAAGTGCATTCAGACGCTGACCTTGATCGGTAAGGAGTCAGGTAAGGGGTGTAGCTTATATAGGGTGGTGAGTTAACTTAAGCCCCTCCCACAAATACAGGCCAAACGGCCTTATTACTTGTGTGTGCGATAGTTGACTTTTATTGCCGTATTAGTGTAAGCAATTCTTGGTTGGCTTACGTATCTGGACAAATTCCTGATCTCTGAACCAGCTTTAAGTTTGCTGGAGTTGGGCCCTTTCCACTCTCACTTGATCCCAGCTCAGTACCTTTAATTGGGAATTGTCACGGCATTGATTTACCTCTGAAATTACCCCACGCTGGGTTTTAACCCCTTAAGGACCAAACTTTTGGAATAAAAGGGAATCATGACATGTCACACATGCCATGTGTCCTTAAGGGGTTAAAGTGCTTTCAGTTTCCACCTTACAATTATCTTGTCTCTGGTTCCCTCCAGACCTTCTTCACTTTTCAGGTTTAACCACTGACCTCTCAGTGTCTTCAATTTATTCCTCAGCAAAACAAAAACTGTGAGCACTCAAAGTCCTAATAAGGTCACACATGCCAGCGCCTCAGCATTTACCACACGTCCGACAGCTACCCACGGAGACAAACTGGCATTATCTTATCTACCATCTAAGGCAAAGGTTGGTGTCCTGATTTTCATCTTGATTTCTTGTTATTACGTTTTATATCACCTTAAATTGACTGGTTGCTTAATAATGTCTAGATATGATAACCTTAAAGATTTACAAACTCATCTATTAATTAGCAGTTCTGCTGCCAAGGGTTATGAAGACTTTAAATGCAGTGGGCTAGAGGTTACTTTTGGTCACATGTCTGAGCCAGGCTAAGTCTTGATTATCCATCAAGAGCACAATACTGTAAGCCTTTATCCAAGAGATTGAGATTGATTGAATTGCACAATGCTGTGGTAACCTTCTTGCACACGCATTTAGACTTTGTTATGTATGCTGTTGAGGAATAAGGGAATTTTTTTACGCATCATAATTAATGTATAGATACACCGAGTGAGGTCAAAATGCAAAATTTGGGCAAAAAGTGCTGATTTGCTAAAACAAATTACAACTCAGTTTGTCTATTTCCACCTGCATTTAAGTTTTCAATGTACTACTTTATTGCAGGACAGATATAGTGACTACATCTCTAGCAAAGCTTCATGGGAGATGTAGTCTGCAACATCTGGAGTGCCAAAGGTTGCCTTGTCCTGCCCAATTGCATGTCATCTATCGGGTTAAATAGCAAATTCAATAGAATTTCCTGTGTTGCGTCAAAATATAATTTAAAAAGTTGGAAAAATGATTGAATCTGACCATTTTAACCAAATTGTGCAGATGAGTTGTTTTTTTTCCACGTTTAGCTATTGAGAGGATAGCTATAATTTACAGACAGGTGTTTTCACCCTTGCTGTTGATTGCTACCACTTTGCCAGTTCTTATGTTGGTATCTGTTTCCAGCAGAGATCTGCAGTAAGCACCGTCCCTTGGATTAGTGCCGCACAATGCCAAGCTTCGCCAATACGCCAGAAGTTTCAGCACCAAGGGCAGACGGCACACGCTCTGATTCCAGTGAGGATTAAAAAGACAAGGTAGGCAAAGAGATAATATTTGTATTTGTTAAACGCAAAGCCTTCCAAAGTACACTTTTTGTTCATACACTGCAATTAATCCAAGTGATCTAAACCCTTAGGCTTAAAGATGAAAGGTTGAGTGATGTGAAACACTAGTCTCCCGTTACCTACGAGTTCGCAGATTTACACTAAAACTATTTAACAGTAAAATATATCCGACCAAAGTATAACAAGGCGAGGATTCTATAAATTCATTCCTATGGCTACCATTTCAAACAGACTGAAATCTACCTTACTTCATTTCTTTCTATGTCCTTTGCTCAGGAAATACTTTGAATAATAGATATAAAAGAACAGTTCTTTTTAGTACTTCCTAAAATCAGAATTTATTCACTAAACATTGAACTGCAGTATTTTTTTTTTTTCTTCAATCTATAATTTTTATTGAAAGATTTTACATGGATATATGACAATTGTAGATTATGCTAGCTTTAGTGTACCTGTAATCTTAATTTTATTATTTGCTTAAGTATCTCTTTACTAGAACTCCACAGCAGCACATTAACACAGAGAAAAACCAACCAATCAGAAAAAGGATGGGTACAGTAAAACTCCCCTCCCCACACATAGCTTCCTCTTTCAAGCTGCGACATAACAGAACAAAAGGCAGAAAAAAAAAATGTAGAGAAAAATTAGGATAGCCCTAGGATATAATCAAATCAACTACGTCATCCATCCGAGAAGAAATGTCAAACATGGCACCAAGGACGGACTGTCAACTGAAATGAGAGAAACAGAATCGAAAGGGCTGGTCGATACTCTGAACAAACAGGCAGGCACCCAGTGTAACAGCCAGAATTACCGTAATATACAGATATACCAACCCTTATGAAGGAGGTGAAACATGAACAAGTGACAGGTAGCAGAGACAACAAGCAGAGTTGTATACATACCTGATTACCCCACACATCTGACAACTAACCCAACAGGGAAGGGATGAAATAGGGAGGGAAATATTCGCCTCTTGTCATTAATAAAATTAAGATTATAGGTACACTAAAGCTAGCATAATCTACAATTTTATAACATGACAGGAAGCTTCATATTTGCGGTTTTAACGCTCAGCCAACAAATCAAACGATGCTTGTGTCGCTGGTAAGTAATCTTGGATAAAGAAATAAGTCCAGAATGGACCCTTCAACCGCAAGATGTGACGGTAGCTTGATCGAAGAAGATGCCGGTCCTCGATGATCCTCCAAGTGCCGACAAAACTCAAAATGCCGTTAGATGTGAATCTGTGATCTGGTTCCGTCAAGGAGATCTATGTACAGTAATGCCGACATGTTGACCATTCTCAGCATGACGCAATGTGTTGAAAGGCGCTGACTTGGGCTTGCGAAAGAAACTGCCATCAGTACTCGACCTTGATGGTGAAGGTGGCTTCTTCGATTGTCCAAGGGTCATCTGTCGATGTGGGCGCGCAAGCAGTTCTCTAATCCCCAAGATGTGCGTCTGAGTCCGCTGTAATGATTGGGGAAGGGCCAAATTGAACCTTTCCATTCCCCCCCTTGATCCATGCAGCGAGTGGTTTCAACCGAGAAAAATTCCACCACTTGGGCCAGTGTGCGTAGGGGCCCCTGTCCACACCCTAGATGACTCCGGTACTCGAAGCTAAATGAGGAAAACTGTGACTGTGGTAGTCAAAGAACTCTTAAGGGCGTGTTTATCCAGAATTCCAAGGAACCCCACCTGTGGGGCGAGGTGAGGCTCGATTTCCTTGGGAGGCTGCGAAGCCTCGAGATATGAACAAGGGGAGTGTAAACAGAGGTTGAAATCCTAGACCGGAAGCTTTGTCACGGAAATAGTGTACAAACAGAATAGCCTTGGCAGCACCCCGGCAGTGGCAAGATAGTTAGCATATATATATATATATATATATATATATATATATATATAAATAGCCAAACCGGGGGTCACCCAGTGGAAATGGCACAGTCAGAGCAGGCCAATCCTGGGGCACAGTCAAGGCAGGCTAATCATGGGGCACAGTCAGAGCAGGCCAATCATGGAGCACAGTCAAAGACAGGCCAATCCTGGGAGCTGCAACAGGACAGCAAATCTGAATGCCAACACACACAGGGAATGGGGGGGGGGGGATGTTCATATAGATTAGTGACCCCCCAGGTGCATATCTATGTAACCCCCAGAGTATATATCCCAGTGTTGAGATGGGTGTGGGAGGGGTGGAGGCTTCCCCCGTGCCAATTAATATAGAGGCTGTACAGGGGAACTACCAAGATGGCCCAGGCCCAGCCAGAGGCAATAGTGGAGCAGGGGACAAACTACAAGAGAAATGCAAATAACACAGTGCTTGCCAGCACACAATCTCCCCAAATACAGGGTAACCATAAGCTCCCAGTCTGGGAGCAGATCCCGGGTTAGGGGAGTGGTTGTGAAGCGACAGGTAGAAAGGGTGCGGTAAGGGGAGAGAGGCTCCAACTGCTGGGTACCACGCTCTGGAGCGAGGACAATAGGCAGCGGGAGCAAAAACGTGGGGCTGCCGGAGACGTACTCCACGGCCCCGGCACTCAGGGATTGGGGAGGCTGCTAGAAAGCAGTCTCCCGCAATCCCCGAGCAGACAGTACCAAAGACGGATAAAGAACCGCAAAACTAGGTAGCTAGCAGGCAGAAGGAGACACGCATAGAAAAACAGTGGATAATCAGGTAAAAAAACAGAAAAGGAGGGGAAAATAGCTAAAAGCAAAACGGAATCCCCCTGAAGAAAGAAAAGCAATAGTCTCCAGAATATAGAGAGATAGATAAAACCTTGTAACAGGGCACAATAATGTGAATTAAATATATATATATATATATAATCCCACAGCCACCCACTAAGAGCAGGAGGCAGTGGTACTCTGACCTGTACTGATGTGGAGCAGCAAAGAAAGAGGTTATGTGTGAGTTTTATTGTACCTACGTTTTTTCTGATTGGTTGATTTTTCTCTGTGTTAATGTGCTGCTGTGGAGTTCTAGTAAAGAGAGACTCAAGCAAATTTGAAGCCTCCTGTCATTTTATAAAATTCACATTTCAGTGGCATGGATCGTGCTGTATAACATGTCATTTAACAGTAGTAGCAATGGTAACAATTGTAGCATGTAGTACACATACTGGTATCACGTTAATGACTGGATACTATCCTGTACAGCCTTGATCTACTGGTAATATGCTTTCATGTTGCGAGGTTTCGTACTTCTCTCTTCACTTCAACAGAATGCAATGTAGGCAGATCACAGGTATCAACTGAATCTGGGTACAGCTATAGAAATCAACATGAAGCTGATATAGATTTCTTTTATGCAAACCAATAAGTTTGAATGACTATCTGTTCCTGTCCAAATTAGAAATAATAAAGTTGCGTGCACGCAGAAGTAAATTCACACTGACACGAGGTTCAGGTTAAATGAAAGAACTTCAGGAAATTTAATGGCAAGAGCACAGAAAATGGGTGCGCAGACCCTTATAAAGGCATTATTACGTCACTGGAGAATTCAAGATAACATAGAATTATAAATCAGTAATTGGTTAAGTGTTAAGTGGTTCATTAAATGCCCTCCCTACTGGGTGTACCATCTTAGGTCACTACTGTCGTCATGAACTTCTCCTCCAGATTTCAGCGCCATCTTGCTAGCACGAGGAGTTCACTCGATGGGAGGGGGGCTTTGGCAGCCATTTTGAGTAGTTGGCACGTTAGTCTCTCAAGGTTAGTTCTCAAGGCTTTTAGTAACTTCACATTTTATTAAGACTGGCTGCTACAATGTTTCATTCAGCAGGAACCTAACATTTCCTGCTGACACACAATTTCTATGAACAAAGCATTCTTATAAAACTATGAGAGCATGAGAGAAATATAAGGGTATAGATTTAAAGGGGCCTAATAATTCTACAACAAAACCACCCATGTGAACCATTCATTTGTTATGTATGTATCCTTGTGAGGGGAAGTAGAAGGGGAGATAGGTGAGAGGAGCCGAACATAGCTTGGGGAGAGGAAGGGAAATTATACTACGAGGACAAAAGAAAATGATATTAGTTTGGAGGGGTAAAGGTTATCTAGGAGTATTGTCTTTCATTTTATGAGTCATTTTATGAGTCTCGATCCAGGTTGGGTTTAAGTAATTGTTGTTCAGATCTGGGAAGAGCCTGCCTGCACCTCACCTGTTTGTTGACCTATGTGTTCAGTTGGATTTTCCTGACATCTTTCCGACTGTTTCAGAGTTTTGTGTGTTTGCTCTTGGTGCCTGTCACTTTGCTAGCTAAAACCTCACTTTTAGAGGGAACTCGTACCCTCTTTCAGTGAGATGCTATGCACGATTTGGATATTGTGAGCAGGTTTAGAATGACTGTTTTGTTGGGGTTTTCATGTATCCCAGGGCCAGGGATCATATGCAGGAGATGCGTCTATAGACAAAACGTAATATTTGTGTTGCATACCTCTTTCACAGTTACGTTAATCATGTTCCAGAACTGTGTCAGTGTTGTGCACTCCCAAAATATGTTTCATAGTACCAACTTCGAGTCCTCACTTCCAACACTCAGAGCTAGCAGTGTTGTGCATACAGGAAAGTTTGTGTGGTACCAAGTACTATCTCATCAGTACCTTAGTGTACTCCTCCCAATGTGACACGCTTTTAGATGATTGTTTGGTTTGTGTCATTGCCGCCTGCCACATCTCCCTGGGAAAAAAATTTCCAACTCTCTTTCGCATGTTAGCATGTAGGAGAGTTTATTACTATCTTCGTGTCCCACAGTAGAATTATAGCATAAGGACAATGGTCTCACCTGGCCTGAGGGTTTTATGCAGTACCTGGCAAACAAAGGAAGTGAAGTTTGTTCTATGTGTGTTTTGCGTTTAGACTGAATTATATGTTTAGTCCTTAAATATGTAAACAGTTCTTTGGGTTCTAGTTGGAATTCTGTTGCTAGGGTAGGAAATGGTTTGATGCCATTTGTCATTTTCTCTTTCTATACCTCTATCTTTCCATGTGTGCATTGGAAGGTCCCGAGACAAGGACGACAATGTGAGAATTGGCGCTAACGCTAGTAATGAAGTAGGTGCGATAAATATATGTACCGATCTTATCCACAATGTCAGCATAAGCATAGTGTTGGGAAGCGCCTTGCTCACTGGTGTGACTGTAGGCGTTGTGTTGGCCCAAAGGAGGTGTGCGATGTGCTGTGACCCTATGCAGGCGTTTTCCTGTTGTAGCCATAGAGGACTCTCATTTTTAGACGCAACCCATGGGATAATATTGTTGCTATATAATAACAGCGCCCATCTGGGATGCCCAGGCCAATCAGATTAATGAAGTGTTATTTTTGATGTCTAAGTCCGTGAGTTCTCGAAGGAGCTGTGTCCTTTTCTCGCGCACTTTGTGTTTGGTTCTTGAGCCTAACTGGATTAGTAGACCCCTAACAACTGCTTTGTGGGCAATCCATTCTGGCGAATCGTTCTCTTTAAAAAATGTTTTTTTTTTTTTTTTTAGGTATTCAGGGTTTTCTAACAGGGAGTCGTTCAGTCTCCACTTGCCTCTGCCCCTAGCTGGGTATGGAATTTGAATTGTAACTATTATAGGTGTGTGGTCGGACCAGGTCCTCTGTCGTATGGAAACCTCAGAGATGTGTTAGGGTGTGCTTGTCCGTAAGGCACATGTCAATTCGTGAATAAGTCATAAGTACAGGGGAAAAGAACTAGTAGTCCCTGGCTGAGGGGTACAGGCTCCGCCAAGTATCATACAAGGCATGTTTCTGCAGTAATGGTGCCACATGCAGGCTAAGTGAGAGAGATGCAGTAGTGGGATTTTTGTTTCTTAACCTTTGGGTATCTAAGGTGGGGTCAAGCATGCAATTAAAGTTGCCGCAGATGAACGTATGACCTTCCCTAAGTTGCGTGATCTTTTTAAATGCTTTGGACAGAAAGGACAGTTAGGAGTCGTTAGGGGCATACAGAGAGGCCACAGTGATTTGCAGACCATTTAGAGAGCCTTGCAAAAGTAGCAGTCGACCCTGAGGGTCATGGTATTCAGTGTCTGGTTGGAACACCCAGTCTCTGTGGAAGAGTATGGAAACGCCTTTAGTTTTATTGGGAGAAAGAGTGTGGAATACTTGGGGATATACTTTAGAAGAGAAGTTTGGTGGGTTGTGTTTACAGAAGGGTGTTACTTGGAGACTTATTATGGCAGCTGTTGATTTATGCATGTCTTGCAGGGTTAACATTCATTTATGAGGGCTGTTCAAACCCTTAACATTAACATTCCCATAACGTGCTACGGAGCTTATCATGAGATAACCTAGGGGTTTCTTTAACTGGAAGGAGACCCCGTTCCTGGCAGAAAGGGGCTGAGTTTGTAGGAAGGTTTGTTTAAGCAAAAGAATACTATAACCATATTTAACAAAGGGGAGAGAAGGGATAAACAAAAGTATATACATATCACTCTTAGAGAAAAGAGTAACCATTGTGGCTGAAGAGTGTAACGAAAATATACCCCAACACGCAGGATTCAACTCAACAGAAGACAATACAGAGGGGAGATACCACTACCGGACCTTAGAATGTACGGACTCGACGTATATGAGAGGAGTACAGAGTCAGGAGCGATCCGAGGTCAAGGCCATAAAGAGACAGCGTAAACTAGGACTAGCCAGGGTCTGGTACACAGTAAACAGCAAGAGATAACGTAGTCAGAAACAAAGCCAAGGTCAAGTACGAAGGAACACAACTGAACACAACAAGCTCTAAAGGGAACTATAACAGAAACCACGATAGGAACTAGGAACTAAGGGAAAAAGGTGAGTATATATGCCTTAACAACCATTTTGATTTGCCCCTGTCACATCCACGCCCCCAAAAGGTAAGTGTATGAGGAGTGTGGCATGACAGGGACCAATGGGGGGCCTTTGCCAATTTAGGCTCCCACTGTCCCTTTAAGAGCGCACCCGAGACCCGCGGCGCGCTCTTAGAGTCAGGCGGGACACGTGAACGCTTCTCGCGGTCACTGCCCGCCTTCCTGTTGCAGCCGTTGGATGAGCCGCGCGCGGCTTGAACAGAGGACCCCGGCCGGCCCCTGGAAAGGGTAAGTACCGCTACAAAGAGGGAGCCAACGCAAAATATGTCCACTCCCAAACATTCAGTTTAAGGGGTACGTACCAATCCGATTCCCTGACCTTATCAGACATAATGTAACATATCAAGAGTTGAGGAACCTGTTACAGCTAACACAATTATTATTATTATTTTTTTTCGTCATAACTTGTTGTGGCATAGGATGGTTCCTATACGACTCAGTCAAACTATACGTGGGTCAGTTATCTAGCCGTCCCGCGCCAAATCTCCACATGCCACATGGCATGTTATGGTGAGGGCCTGGATGGGGACGGTTTCCTAGTAGAGGATTACCTGTACAGCCAATACCACCATATTAAACTTCTGTTAAAACATATTGTGTGAGAATAATAAGCTATTTGAATTAACACCGAGTTGGTATATGCAATTATGTTAACTAATATCATCCACCTTCTATTATAACCAGTTATATATATGCATTATATAGTGCATTGACAGGCAGAAATATACAGGGGCCTGGCAGACGGTTACCAGTCCTGTGTGCGGTATGGGTTGCAACGAAAAAGTTCCCCTTGATCACTTGTTCTTGAGTTTGCCATCTGCCATTCCCCTTGCATATGCTTCGGTGAGAATTTCTGTTGATCTCGTGGTTCCGCAGCTCTCTGTAAGCCCCATTCTGTCAGCAGCTTGGCTCCATCCTCTGGCTCTAAAATGACATGGGATCTGCTGTTTTTCCATATCAGGATCTTTTGTCCCCACCTGTATTGTATGGTGTGATTCCTGAGAGTCTTTGTGACGTTGACAAACTCTTTCCTCCTGGCTATTGTCACGGCAGACAGATCTGCGAAGATGGAGATGTGCTGGTACGGTTCCGGCAGTTATGGGAGTCTACGTGCAGCCTGAATAAGCAAGTCTTTGGACTTGAAAGCGGCCGATAGTGTCCTTCGGGTTATTGGCTGAGAAGCATGGTGGACGGGGCAATCGATGGTCACGATCCATCATCCATGCGAGTCTTCCAAGCCCGGGACAATTGCGCGGCACAAAACTTTCTAATAAGTAGGTAGCTCTTCATTAGGAATCTTTGATCCCTCTAAATCTGACGTTATTACATCTTGCCCTGTCTTCCATATCGGCCATTTTGTGTTTGAGGAACTTGTGCTCTGCAGCAAGGCTCTGGATTTTGTCCAGTGCCTCATTGTGAGCCGCACATAGATCTTCAGTTCTATTTTCTAGATGGTTGATTGTGTTACCTATTTCGTCCAGGTCTTTGCATATATCAGCTGCAAGGTCTTTAAAATCTATATCCAGTGTGTGTGTGTAGCGGATTACGTTTGGCTGTCCATAATTCTTTTTATTGCAACATTATTCCTATGGTTTTGTTACTTGTATGCAATGTATTTCCTAAGCATTCGTCTGGTTGTTCGGTAGGAACACAATAAATACAAAGTGGAATACCTTCATTCGACATACGAACAAACTACCGAACAACCAGACCAACTAAGTTAGCTTTAGTTGTTTGGACGGTGCCATGACAGACCTGTGTCCAGTGGATGTTCACTGTCTGTCCTGGTCAAATTCATATGAAAATATTCGCTGTATGAAGCTTCTGTGGTCAGATAGGACAAGGAGCTCTCACTCCATGCGTCCTCTCGACTCGGAAGTTGGCCACGCCCCCGAATTGCAGTATTTTAAAGGAATGCTACAAAGGAAAAATGTGTATTTCATTAACAATTTCATAGATATACCCCCAACCAGAGCAAATGCATTCATTAAAGGCTGTATTTTGTCATTGTGTGTATATCTGAAAACAGCTTGCAAAACCTGCAGATCTGCTGTCTGCAGCGTTTGCAAATCCTCTCCTTCTTCCCGGGAGAATGACCAATAGGAATCTTCTCATTGAGCTGAAATCTCAAGTTCATGGAAGGGGCTAAAGTAGGCTCCATGGGTGCACGGTCACAGGTAAACCTATACTTAGAAGACCAGGCAGGCATGCTATAGCAGATAACAACTGACACTTCCATCAGGAAGACATGCTCCCTGGCTGTCTGATTGACAGCCAGGTAGGTGTTTATGATATTAGTAATAAAAGTGATGATTTCAAATATAGGCCTTTTGTATGTAAAGACTTCAGGAAGCTGTAGTGCCTTATGTGTGTGGTGTTTGCCTAGATCAGGGGTTTCCAACCCAGTCCTCAAGTACCCCCTGCCAGTCGAGGATTTAGAGATTACCCTGTTGTGTCTAAAGTGGTTTTTCTTTTTTTCTATAAACACTTAAAACATAAAAAGGGTACTCCCTAAATCCTGGACTGGTAGGGGGTACTTGAGGACTGGGTTGGAAACCACTGGCCTAGAACAATCAAATTGCAAAATTTAGGTCAAAATAGCTGATTTGGATAATTTTGCAATTTGGTTTACAATACACTCTTTAGTGAATAATCCCAATGGAATTGATAATATTTTAATGCTTTCATGCTTAGCTCACTGCCAAAGCCAACCCAATAATGGCTAATCCAAGCAGAACGGTGTTCTAAGGGAACGACGTATAATCTTTTGGAATACTGGACACAATCAAAACCTGATGTTCACACTTTAGAAAAAAGAAAAAAAAGACCAGTTACTTTAAGATAGGTCAGAGCCCGAGCTGTGAATGCTGAAGTCATTTTCTCAAGAATCTGTGAAATTTCTCTAGCATTCAGAAAAATGTGATTAAGTGTAAAAGGCAACAGCAAGTTCTAATAAAAAATACATCACGCCAATGACAAACTGTTGAAGATGTCCTTTTTGTTGCTAACCCTATCACTTTTTATCCATGTAAAAGGTTGAAACTGTTGGATTCAGAGAAAAAAAAGACTTTATCTTCCCCTGCCGGCTGTTTTCATATATCAGGTAGGGGGCTAACTCCCAGTCCAAACCTTTGTTAATAAACATTAATCATTCTGAGACGGCATGAAGGGCACTTTGGTCGCTCACAGATTCACACCTGGATGACAGCAGAAATTCTCATGCAAGTTTTGTCATTTCATTATAAAATGGTTTCGAATTTTCCCATATTGTAAAAGAGATATTTTATGAATCTGATCGTGTCATCTACATTTGATTGATTTACTTCAAACAAAACAAAAAGGATGGATAAATGGGTCCTCCTTCATTGCTGGCGAACTTAAGGATACATTAGTTGTAGATACAAGTGCTTGCATCAAAGATCAGTGGAACCTTGTCACAAACTGTGTACTTAAAACTGTACTCTAGTTAAACCAGTGAAGCACAACCTTTCAGTTGATCTACGTAGAGGTAATAGAAATTGAGAGGAATACTAATTATTGCCCTCCCACCTCTTGAACATACTTTAGTGAGCTGTGTGATTTTGCTGGCTGACGGAAATATAACATCAATGCCAGCATAGTTTAAACAGATTTAGGAAATCTTATCTTTAAATCCATTATTTTATCTACCTGACGTTACTTTAGAAGTTTTGTTGAATTTCGAATCGAATCATTTCAAAATAAATGTAATGTTCAAAGCTTAGTATCCCTTTAAGAATATGGTATTAACCACCCCTGTAATTTTATTTTAAGTGGTTTGATATATGAATATATAGAGAGAGAGGACAATAAATAAGGTATATATTGTTAATAGATTTTTCTGTGTGTAGGAAACAAAGATGCATGTTTCATTTACCACGGGAGACCACTTAGCAAGCAGCCAGCTCTGACCAGTCCATACCAACCGGCCGCTAAACAGCCACATGCATTTGTGTTCTTAAACAAGAAAGAAACCAGCCATCCAAAAAGGTGAGCTCATGTGTGAATTAAAATGACTAAACATTTACAGTCACGCCATAAATATGTCTCTCGTTTAACCAGTAGCAGGAAAAGTGCAGGACAGTGCATGTGTACATTACAAATGGTACAAAATAGGGGCATTCTAAAGAGCTGATATTGGAATCATTAGCCATTAGAATCTTTACAAAGGTACAAGCCCACAATGCATTGTGGCTTTAATATAGTCAGCAGCCCAGCTCTGCACAGTTCTGGTTGTCAGTATTCAATCAACATGTTTACTAGCACCAGATATTGATCAAATACCGCAAAGAGCTCCTATGAACGGCAGTTCCTCTATTCTTTGTGTCTGAGATGTAAAATTAACTCTAGTCCAAAAGAGAAGATCTTATAGAATGAACTCTGTGTGTAAAGCACCCCAACATTTTATAGAAACATTGAGAGTTTGAATTAAACATTTATTTTATTTGTAACTACTTGTAATAATCATCCAATAGCTATGTTATGTCATATCCTATCCGTCTCACAAAAGAGAAAACATGTTTTTTTTTCATGAAAAAATCTTTTTTTTTTTTTTAAATCTTCGTAGGGTGAAGCAAACAAAGCCTGCTGGGTTTCCAAAGACGGACACGGAAAGTAATCTAGTTATCCAGCAGATAAATGACTTGGTTCTGGAAGATTATATTAACTCTGTTTCTGAGACCAGCCAAAAGTCAACTAATGAAGATTCCGATCAGTCCGGGAGTAACCAGGTGAAGATTTTTGAAGCCAATATAAAAACTGATGATAATTATGTCTCCAAAATACCTCAAGACATCAGCTATTCTTTACAAGAGTTCCAGAAAGGAAATGGCCAACCCCTTCACAATTCGAGATTTTCTGCTGGTTACCTCACACCGACTCCGGAAACTCATGCTTGTTCAGTCAAAGTGCCTCAAAAAGCCATCGACCGCTCGTTTGGAGAGCAAAAAATAATTCAGGAACCCACAGTGTCTTCTTTCCAGGAGCTTCATAATGTCTATGATAATTATTTCAAGAAACTTCAGAATTCTAGTGCTTCTTCTTCTACAAAGCTTCTGAATTCAAGTGCTCCTTCTTCCCTAGGGTTCCAGAATTCCAGTGCTTCTTCTGCCACAGAGCTTCTGAATTCCAGTGCTTCTTCCTCTACAAAACTTCAGAATTCTAGTGCTTTTTCCTATACAAAGCTTCAGAATTCCAGTGCTCCTTACTCCACAGAGCTTCAGAATTTCAGTGCTTCTTCCTCTATAAAGCTTCAGAATTCCAGTGCTCTTACCTCACTAGAGCTCCAGAATTCCAGTGCTCCTTCTTCCACAGAGCTTCAGAATTCCAGTGCTCCTTCTTCCACAGAGCTTCAGAATTCCAGTACTCTTTCCTCTGAAGAGCTTCAGAATTTCATTGCTCATTCCTCTACAAAGCTTCAGAATTCCAGTGCTCCATCCTCCACAGAGCTTCTTAATTCCAGTGCTCTTTCCTCCCTAGAGCTTTGGAATTCCAGTGCTCATTCCTCTAAAGAACTTCACAATTCCAGTGCTCTTACCTCACTAGAGCTCCAGAATTCCAGTGCTCCTTCTTCCACAGAGCTTCAGAATTCCAGTGCTCCTTCCTCCAAGGGGCTTCAGAATTCCAGTGCTCCTTCCTCTACAAAGCTTCAGAATGCCAGTGCTCCTTTCTCCAAGGGGCTTCAGAATTCCAGTGCTCCTTCCTCTACAAAGCTTCAGAATGCCAGTGCTCCTTCCTCAACAGAGCTCCAGAATTCCCCTGCTCCTTCCTCCGCAGAGCTTCAGAATTTCAGTGCTCCTTCCTCTACAGAGCTCCAGAATTCCCCTGCTCCTTCCTCTACAGAGCTCCAGAATCCCCCTGCTCCTTCCTCTACAGAGCTCCAGAATCCCCCTGCTCCTTCCTCTACAGAGCTCCAGAATTCCCATGCTCCTTCCTCTACAGAGCTCCAGAATTCCCCTGCTCCTTCCTCCTCAGAGCTTCATAATTTCAGTGCTCCTTCCTCCACAGAGCTCCAGAATTTAAGTGTTTCTCACTCCACAGAGCTTCAGAATGCTAGTACTTCTTTCAAAGAGCCGAAGGAAGCTATCAATAATGAGCCTTGGGGGAGTGGACAAACTAGAACATCACAAGTAGTCCAACAGAATATATCAGTTGAGAAAGAAGTATTAGCTGGACACCATGTCAGAGAGAGTACACAGGTGGATGCCATTTTAACTCATAAGATTACAGAGTGTGCCTATGCACATGTGTCAGGGGAGGATGAGGAGCACAGCACAGACATGAACCGAAAGGTTTTGTCATGTCAAACAACAAAAACCTCCACTAGCCTTGAACAAGGCATCGGTACTGAGATGGGCGAGGATGACGATTTAAGGGTGAAAACGAACATTCAGTCTCCAAAAACAAGTATAGCTACAGAAATTCCCGTCAACACCATACCTAGAGACAATGATATTAATTCAGGTCAGAATTCAATAAAATTCTCAATCGAAGATCATTGTACTGGCTGTATAGTGGACGGTACTCAGGTTTTTGTGCCAAATACAGACTGTGGCGTAGCTCAGATTTCAGAGGGTTTGGTACAAAGTTCAGAATTAAATAGGGAACTAAAAAGAGAACTGGACTCTTCCAGGAATTCTATAATAAAAAATGAAAAACGTTGGTCACATCAAAGTGAGGTTATCAGAAAAAGTCAAGGCGTTCTGGTGCTGACGAGGAGTACAGAGAAAAATGCAGTGTTTATCCCAAAACTAAAATTTGAATTTACACCAGACAACAGCATTGACTATTCATTAATCAATCTGCCTAAGGGCTGCCAGGGCAAAGGCAGAGCGAAGGGGAGTGACTTACTGAATATGAGACCATATACGCCTCATGGCCCCTCATTCAGCAAGAGCATTCTGAAGAGGTCATCTGCGCTCCCAAGTCACAGTCCTTCTACAGTGTATAAGGGCCCACTCTCATCCAGCAATGATGGCACCTCGCGTGAACTTCCTGAGATGAGTATTACATCAGGCCCTCTCTATAGGATAGTGGATCTGTCCCTTTCATTCAGAAATAACTTACCAGAAGAGGCGATTCCTCCAGATATTCCAAAAATACTAATTCCAGGTGAGGATGATGATGATGATGAAGATAGTTAGAGTATCTAACGAACATGAGTCACTTTCCCCCCCCCCCAGTTGTTGGATATTTTTTTTTTTTTTTTAAAGGCACACTGTAACGTTAGACATACAAATACTATATTCCTAATGCCCCCATCCGGTTTGTCATAAAAATATAAACAAAAATAAAATAAAGGTTTTTACTTACCTTTTACAGCCCCTAGGTTGCTGCTCACCTCTCCTCCTCCCGCAGCATCATTGAGGAGGCGTGGCTTATTCTGATGCTGGTCCAATCCAATGCTTATAGAGGAGTATTGGTTAACTGATTTGCATATGTGGCAAGTGCTGCTCGCATCCGATGCTTGTCATGTGAAAGCATTGCATCCAATGTTATCCTATGAGCTGCAACATCACGTGACTGAGATTTACTCGGCCAGTGCAGCAGAAGCCACTAGAAGCGTGTTTAACCCTTCAAGGTAAACATTGCCCTTTTTAAAAAATAGCCATATTTTAACGTAAAGGGTTAAACTTACAGGACCACTGCACACAGAGCACTTTATTGACATGAAGTGGTCTAAATAACTTTATTGGCCATTTAAGGTGGATTGGGCCTAAAAAGTTTGATTTCGAGGAGTAGTATAATGATCCAATAACTATAGTTTGCGTTTCTAACAGAATCTCAAATAAAAGTATTAAACACAGTGAGGGTTATGTATTAAAAGGGTCTGTAATGAAGAGTGGTGCAACATGGAAAAAGGGTAGAGTTACCAATTCAATGTGCCCGCTTTTCACAGGTTTTATGGTGGGCACCACACTTTTAGTACATTAAAGAACAGAAGACCTTTTATACACAACCCCAATGTATCACGTATTACTGAAACAGGAGATGTGACATGCCTCGGTCTTAGGAACCCTAGATTTTGGCACCTGTTTCTCTCATTAAGCGAGATGATGTTCCTTCTGTTAAAATCCATCCACACGTGGACAGAGCAGATCTGATTCTACATCTCCTCCTAATTTCTGACAGAAACCAGTAAATAATGTATAGGAGTATAGGATGTCCCCCCCACCTCTTTATTACATGATGTCCCTGATTTGATACATTCCAGCCCCCACAGTATTAATCTATGGAGACTAAACGAAATTAATGCACAATAAAGCCTGTAATAAAAACCCTATGTATGCACTGTGTTAAAATATGTATATTTTCAGTAAATTCTCTGTTCTAGTAATCCTGTTGTGTGCATTGAGCACAAGTCTCGTACCCACTATTGTCTTCATGTTACAATTGCTCAGAGATATTGTGAATAGAGCCGTCTGACAGTGTTATTTACTAAAGTGAGAACAGTTAGGAGTAGAATTTCAAATTTAAGGCCAATATAAGTGTAAAAATTCGCCAATTCAGCTACTATGACACTAAATGTTACATTTACTGTGAATATGTGTACTTCTTGCTTTGCTAAATGATCCTGTGTGTACGACATTCGAAGGCAATTTTTCTTTTTAGGTGAGGCAGAATCCTCATCTCCTCCCTCAAAAAACCAAAACAGTCCAGCAGAGTGTGATTACTAAATGACCATGGCTGTAAGGAGCCATTCATATTGCCAATAGTTGAAGGTTAGGTTGTGTGCTATGCTTCCTCAGGGATGTGGAATTTATATCGCCTGACACCCCAGACATGCAGTTCCAGACATGCAGTTTTTCTATTCTTTTAGCCTTGGCAAGGGGATGTAGTATGAATGCACTGGAAGGACTGTCCCCTGCGCATATAGCCAGCTGGGGCCGCACTAGGCTGCCAAGCATTGGGAGGTGCGAGGAGAAGCAGTCGCTTATCGCGATGCACAGCGCTAATGGCTGCCGGGATAAAGCATGACATCATATCCAACAAATGGCACTCTAGGCATTGAGAAAAGAAAAGTCAAAAGAATAATCTGAAACGGACTGCAGGATTAAATCTGCTGGTAATGTAAAATATGGGTCTGATGTTTGTAAAAGGTTAGTATGGAGTGTATGTTTGGGTCAGAGATTGTGTGTTTGTGGGTCAGAATGACAGTGTGTGGGCCAGTAATTGTGTGATTGTAGTGTATGTGTAAAAAAAAAAAAAGTGGGGGTAGGTTAGTGAGGACAAAGTTTGATTCATACTATATATTCATATTTACATGTATATATTGGAAGCATTGCTTATATATGGATAACACTCAAATTATAGAGACACACAGGAAGCAAGCAAGCAAACACACTACACACACACACACTACATCCAGCCAACATTCACACACACACACACACACACACACTACATCCAGCCAACATTCACACACACACACACACACACACACTACATCCAGCCAACATTCACACACACACACACACACACACACTACATCCAGCCAACATTCACACACACACACACACACACACACTACATCCAGCCAACATTCACACACACACACACACACACACACTACATCCAGCCAACATTCACACACACACACACACACACACACTACATCCAGCCAACATTCACACACACACACACACACACACACTACATCCAGCCAACATTCACACACACACACACACACACACACTACATCCAGCCAACATTCACACACACACACACTACATCCAGCCAACATTCACACACACACACACACACACACACACACACACTACATCCAGCCAACATTCACACACACACACACACACACACACACACACTACATCCAGCCAACATTCACACACACACACACACACACACTACATCCAGCCAACATTCACACACACACACACACACACTACATCCAGCCAACATTCACACACACACACACACACACTACATCCAGCCAACATTCACACACACACACACACACACACACACTACATCCAGCCAACATTCACACACACACACACACACACACACACACTACATCCAGCCAACATTCACACACACACACACACACACACACACTACATCCAGCCAACATTCACACACACACACAGTACATACAACCAGCACATACTATGACAAGGGAGAGATTACACTCAGGGCAATTCATAAAACTTGCAATTTTTGCTAAATAAAATCAAATGGCAAAACTGAAGCAAAAACACTGATATTCTAACTATAGCAAAGTTAGAGGATATTTCCAGATGAGCTATTTTTGCCTCCAGTTTGTGTAAATGACTTTAGCAAATAGCCCCGTCTATGTCCACGGCTCTAGGCTAAAGCCCACAATCTTTGTAACGGATATTATTTTGTGTCAGAACACACAGTGTTCTATCAGACAGGATTTTGGGGGTACTGACGTCACCAGGCAGCATATGAATTTTCTGCTTTAACCCCTTAAGGACCAAACGTCTGGAATAAAAGGGAATCATGACGTGTCACACATGTCATGTGTCCTTAAGGGGTTAAAAGGTAAAAGTACAGCTGACTTTCTCTCAGCTCCAACAACAAAAAATATCCAATTCAGGCCTAGTATCTACCAAGTAACTAAAACCTTTTGTGTTAAAAGTGAATCTTTCTTAAAATAAGTCCCAAATGCATTCAAAACCTCATATCACAGATGTACATGATGTAAAGTTCCGAGAGATACTCAAATTACCTCCGCTCCGGTGCCGCTACGTCCACAGTCTTCTTTCTGTGCCCTGCTTGGAAACGTCCGAATCAAGGCAAGACTTCATTGTGATACGAACAGACAGGTTTGGCTAACCGCATGCCAACATCTCATCTGAGTGACATCAGTTCCTATACTCCCTCACCCAAACGCTATCGGCATCAGCTAGGGAATTACCATAGCAACCACAGCTCTGTGTTAATTGCAGAAGGACTGCCTCAGAGTTCTCGCCTACCTGCCCATAGAGTCTATGAATTGACTAAGAAGTGGGAGAAAGAACGATTTCTAGATAGGTTTTTCTAGCCCACTGTATAGATTAAATGTTATGCTGCTATCTCAAAAGTGTATGTACCATAACCGGTATCCTTTAAATACAATGATCTATTCTCAGGATCTTGCTTGATCTCAAATGCCTAAACTGCCTCCATGTGGAATGATAGCGTTATAACTTCAAGTTAATAACAAGGTCTACAGCCGTATTAAACAGGTTCTTATTGCAGGGAAGTAAAAAATAAAATATGTATAAAAAAATATTTCTATGAAATACTTGTGTGAAATTATTAGACAACATATGTATTAATTATGCCTATTTAAGTCATACAACACAGTAATCAAAATAAAACTAATGAAGCACATGACAGTCTCAGTTTTTATACACCGCCTTGGAAAGCGTCAGGACTTTGTGAATGAACTAAGAAGTCTCAATGGTTGCTACAATTCCAGTAAAACCCGAGCCGTTGCAGTGTGTGATGGCCAGTAGGTAGCAATATTCCTTTACGAACATTAGAAAGCACCAGATAAGATGGACGTGAATGTCCCGTGATGTGTGACAGCAGATTGTTCACTTGGATTTACAACATGAGTTTATCAAATAATGGGAGGAGTCGTGACAGCATGCAAGGACAGATCCATGGTCGGCGTTTCTGGGTCTGCTGGAGGGGGGCTAGGTTTTTTCTGTTGCAGCTTGTCGTTCAGCTGGGTATGTAACTCTTTCACAGCATCTCCGCTCTACATAAATGACATAACCATTAGTTTCCATACAGAATAATCAAATAAATTAATCAGAAAAGTGCGCTCTTCCAGTACCGTCTTTGAAGGCTCCAGCGTTTTCTGTAGTGCCTCCAGCTTGGTTGGTGCCACCTTGTGGTGCAGATGAAGTAATAACCGGAGGACATGTCTGTGTACATTTTCTTTCCTATGGGTGGAGAGAGGACAGGATTAGATGAAAAAGCTTTTGAGAGTTGACAACTTTACTTTCATCAATAAAACTCAATATGTTGCTGACATTAATTCTGCTGCTTTTTAACTTGCCATAGTTTCTTCTTTGCAAAAAACGGACATATCCCAGCATGCATATTAAACTAAGAAAGTTAATTTAGGTTTAATATGCTTGCAGGCTGATCTCATTTTGCTGCCAGAGAGCTACAAACAAATTAAAAAAGTCTCGTAGAGGACATACCCACCGGCTCCTTCCCACATTTTAGCCAATTTATAGACAATGCAAGAGGAAACGTGAAACTTCAGCTTTAGGTTAAAAATAAAAAGGTTTAGGTTAAAAATGTTTAAGCTGTGCATTTGCTGGGTGCATGATGGCTCCAGTTTAAAGATAATTCATTTTTACATTTAAAAGGATTTTATAGTGTAAGGAACACATATGTATTCCTTACACTAGAATTCCCTCTGGTCACCCCCCTAGCATCCCTACAGTAATTTTACAGATGCTCTATGTCCTCATGCAGAACGGTCTTAGTTCTGCTATGTAATTATTGCAGTTTCTCAGAAACTGCAATGATTTACATTGCAGGACTAAGGGGACTATGGGGAACAGGGACATTGCACCCAGACCACTTCAATGATCTGGAGTGGTTGGGTGCCTATAGTGCCCCTTTAAGACCATGCATACAACATCCCTAAATCAGTGCTGGTTACTGCTTGTCCTCTGATCATAATCTGTACATCGTTTTCCATGATATAGCCAGTTAAAGGAAAACTCCAACTTTAAAAATATATTTATCTTTAACAGTGTTACAAAGTTGTTAAAATGACCTGCCCCAGAACAGACTCCTAGCGGCAGCCGCTGCAGCTCCAATTAAGTAATTTCTAATGACGTTTGTCCAATCCTTCTCCCAGAGAAACATTGGGGACATAGGGGCCAATCAAGTGATTTTCATAGAGAACTGATTTCAATGTGTCGCTTTGTGGTAACAATTGTACAAGTAGATGTAGATTACCCAGAAGCCATACTTACTTTGTGAAGGTTGTTAGAAAGAAACCATCAAAGACACTGGTGCAAAATTCCTCGGATCCAAACTCCTCAGACAGCAGGGTGAGATAAGTGGTGAAAAGGTGCAAGAAGATGTCTGTGAAAGATGTGTCATTGAAAGTCTCCTCTAAAAAGAGAAAGCAACCGGCATTAACAACCCACAAGGTAAAAAAGGAGCTAGCTTCACTTGTTATCTCTCGCCCTGATTACTTTGTATTTGCAATATGTGGTTTCTAGACATGATCAAATCATAATAACCATAAATCATGTGCTATACCAAGCTGACTTTGGGATTCTGGCTCTACAACATGTGAGGGTAGCATATTCGGATTCAATATTTCATTCTTTTTGTTCTCACAGAATTACCCTATGGTAAGTATTTCCCATACCTCATACATCATTTAAATTTTTTTTTTTTTTTTAAATGGATAAAACACCAAAAAATGCATACAGGGTTATCCACTATAGGGCAAATTCAAATTTTCATTTTGGAGTTATTCGTGAACTTTTGCACAGATTGGGAAGGGCAACATTTTAGTGCTGCATTTAACGGATGTTTTAGAAACGCTGTTTGTACTTTTTTTACTAGCCGGCTCAATAGATATATCTTAAATCTCACTGTATATCAGTGCTATCCCTTAGACGAAGTTCAGAAGGTGTTTAGGTTTGCTATGTCATAGCTAACTTTTAAAGCAGTTTAATGAGAAGAAGGAAACATAAAAACAAACAACCCCTAATACACAAAAATGAGTTAACAGTAAGTGACTCGTTAGCAAACATTGAATTATTTTTTTTATTATCGCCATTCATATAGCGCCAACAGATTCCGTAGCGCTTTACAATATTTAATGGATGCTATATGCAGCAATCCATAATTAAATCCTGTAAGTAAAACTCGTAGGATATACAAATAATTCACTTACTGAGAGCTGGTAGCACACGCAGTACGGAGTTCTTATTCCTCTGTTTGGTAATATGCAGCATGTAATAGAGACCAACTTCACAAGCAACTCTATTCTCCTGGAGAAACCTGACACAGAGACACATTGCCAGCAATCAGTTGCAAAGATACATGCAAAATGAAGGGGGTTAAAAGAATTCGTCTTTTACTGTAAACATAAATCTGACCAGGACAGAACCCACTTCCTGTCCCAACACAGAAACCAAAAAACAGGCATTCGACCCTGTGCCTATTATTGTTAGACTGGAGCCCCTTAAAAACAAACAAACAATGAACTGTATGAAAAGGACAGTTCATATCGCAAAATGACTTGCTTGGGGCACTCAGACAGGTGTCTGGTCACTTGAAAGTAATCTCTACATTGTCAGCCCCCCTCCATTCCCCAGCTTACGCACTTTGTGAAGATTTCTGAAATTGTATTTGGATAAGTGACTGGCACTTTCTCCTCGGTCGGCAGCTTGTGTTCGACGTTGTATGTGTAATCGTCCACTACTAATGACATCATCAGGGGCAAGAATTTAGTGATGAGATCGGGGTCCTTAGTAAAAGGGAGAGTTCCAAAAATAATAAATTAGAGCAGTATGTTTGCGTAAAATTTACTTAAAAATAGAAATCTAGTAATAGCTGCAAGAAAAATAAATTAAAAAGGAACACTAAAAGATCAGAAACACAAACATGGATTCCTGACTCTATAGTGTTAAAACCACCATCTAATCCCCTCTAAATATAGTATACTCTTACTTGTATTCAAGTCTGTAGCTGCTGGCTCTGCCCCTGATCTGCCTGCTTGGCTGACATCATCAGAAGTAATTCTCTGAGCCAATCACAATGCTTTCCCATAGGAAAGCATTGGATTGGCTGAACTTGTCAAGGAGGCAGATCGGGGCAGAGCCAGCACAGGCCAAACACAGCCCTGGCCAATCAGCATCTCCTTATAGAATTGTAATGAATCATTTATTCTCTATGAGGAAAGTTCATTGTCTCCATGCAGAGTGCACACTGTGCAGCACTGCCCCAGGAGGCACCTCTAGTAGCCATCTGAGGAGTGGTCAGTGGAGGTATCCCTATGCTGTAAAGTAAACACTGCATTTTCTCTGAAAATGGCTTTTATGCAAGTCCCCATGCAAGAGGACCTCCCACATGGACCTTGTGGGGCACCAGGACACAAAAGGTTACAACCAATAATATTACATTGACAAAGTGAAACACTCCCACTGCAAACATAAAATCCCCTCCTCTCTGTCTGTGAGATAATTAAGTCAACTAAAGGATAACCCAATTATCTCAAGTCAGAAAAAACACATTACCCAAAACTTGGAAATTACCCTAAAACACATGGTATCCCCATAAATGACCTGATCTGTGTGACCAACATATTCAAAAATCACCCAGATCAGTTCAGAGGTTTTCGAATTGTATGGAAGTCCCATTTTACCGACCACACACACGAGGCTCCTGCCCAAAACAGTTCCATGAGTTTAGGTTGTGCGGTCGGTCTATTTCGATAAAGTCAAATAAACGAATGAAAGCACGAATGGAGCCCCCTGGCTCATAGGAGCAATTGTTCCCCTTGTTCGTGGGAACTAAACTACCAAACAGTGTTCTAGCTGTTCGTGAAAAGGAAGCAGGCGTTCGTATGTTTTTACCGGTGTTCGGGAAGTCAAGTGTCCGATTTTAGTTCCAGACACTCGACGACCAAGTCCTGCTTCCTCCTTTCGTGAAAACCGCCGTTTTCTCTTCCATGTGGCATTTGGCTATACGAACGGCAGCTACCCAGAGAGAGCGCTCAATCGACAGTTTTCTTTGTAGATAATGAGCCAGGGGGTGGTCGGTGCTCGGTAGTTACATGCACCGAACTAAGCATAAAAGCCACGAATGGCCCTAAAAAGTCTTGAATTAAAAGTCTTTTCTTCACAATCTGTTTATATGCACGGTGGCAATGAAGGAGTTAATTTGTATTGTCTGGGATTTGAATGTGAGGAATTTTATATCTTGTGGCAGTCGGTCAGTCAGACCAGTATCTGGGCAGAATTGATGACACAGCTGTTTCTGGGAGCAAGAAAGATTCCCAGGCACTCAGCCGCAGGCAGATTTATTGAAACAGACAGCAACGTTTCGACCTACCAAGAGGTCTTTTTGCGGTCTGTTTTGTTTCAATAAATCTGCCTGCGACTTTCTCACTTTAAATGCCTGGGAAACTTTCTTGCTGCCTTAACGTGTTGGGATTGCTGGTCCTGTTCCGGAGCACCTGTGGCCGCTGGGAGTGAGTGCGGTTGCTGTGATCAATTTTGCTATACAGCTGTTTCTGGGGGCTGGAGCTGGCATGGGATTGGTTAAAGGTTGCAAGCAGAAAAAGAGCGGGAAACTGGGACAGTATAAAAGAAGCAGCACAAGTTTAATCCTGTCAGAGTGGACTGAAGCAGGAACGGTGTGGACGGACCCCCCCCCCCCCCCCCCCCCATTACTTTTATTTAATTGTATTGTCGTGGTGTTATAAAGCATTGGGTTAAGTTCTGAGGAAGGATGTGGTGGTAAATGGTTTCAAATAAAAGGCGGTCAGGTTGTATTATGACTGACTGGCTATTTGGTGGTTAATAAAGTTAAATGTTTTGAAAGTTGGTGAACCATATGTTATATGGTTACAAAGTTATGGTTGTAAGCCTCTTGGGCTTTGAATAAACACCACGGCCAAGCCCATTGAAAAGTAATGAAACGCTGTGTGTGGTTATTGTGGGGTCTCGTTTTATTTAAACGAATATTGCCTAACATAAGTAATAAAGAATGAATTGCATAAGCTACGCAAGACTCTTCTCTAAAGAGTGAATAGACAGAATTAAAAAGGTTTGCCCAAACTAACCAAACTGGAAAAAATCCCCAAGTAAGCTATGTTGTCAGAATTTAAAATTCCCGACTATTGTCATGTTTGTGACAATACGTCCTTACCAGTTTTGGTTCCCTGAAGACCTGGCTGTCAATCATGTCCCAGGCTCCATGCCCCAGAGTTAGCATCCTCAGTAGAAGCAGCAGTTCTTGACTGTCCTATAGAAGAAAGTGGTTATTGTTTTCATAAGATAAATGGTTAATGTATACAAAGACTTTACAGCAGCATAATAAGCTGGTTGAGAAAATATTACTGCTGACTCTTTAATTCTTGTTCAAATAAACCAGACGGTACTTTTAGCTAAACAGTAAAGAAATCACATGCACATACCCGTGGTAAGGACTCCTGGCTGATGAGCTCCTGAAGATTTCGGATGCTACTTAGTGCTAAAGTGTTGATAGCAAATGGGTCACAAAGGATCATGGACAAATCTCTGTGGCAGAGAAGAGTGGTTGGGAACAGGCTTAGATCACATTTTAATTTAGCATCAGTTTGGTTTATATAAATAAATTTAATAATTCTTACCCAAGAACCTGCTCCTGCCCCTTCTTCACTCCGTCTAGGAAGCCCTGCAGTTCCCGCGCCCTCTTGGCATCAACAAATTTTTCTCTGATACAGGCATCCAGACACCACGTAAACTGCGCAAGGTAAAAAGCACATTACAGAAAATGTCCGGCTTATTTCTATAAAAAGAAACCCTGCTTCTCTCTCTTATGTGTGGTAACCGGGAATCTTCATATTCACAGCCGTGGACAGATTTATTATGTTCTGCTTGACTACAGGTAGACAAATTACAGCTTCCATCATCCTCAGTCAGCGCTGTCCCTTTACAGATACCATGAGTTTAATAACAGCGGAGATCCCGTGAAATTATACAATACATGCAGGACTTTTTATTCATTACCATCATGTCCAGGGTTATTTAAAGTCTTTGGATCTGTGTATTTTTATGACACAGCCATGTACCATTGGGAATGCATTCAAGTTGTACAAGCGCACTTTATTTAACTAGGCAATTAAACATTTTATGATTTACTGATCCAACCAAATTATTACATACATTGCCTATGCAGATCAGAAATTCTCTTACAAAATAATGGTTTTATTATTCACAATACAATTATCCAGGAGCTCACAGAATGAAGATGAGAATATACCATACAACTATACAATTTGAAGATATATAAAATCTAAATTGTAAAAATCACAAAATTTGTAACCTTATCTGTAATGATGCAAACAGAGTACTCAGGAAATCAGAATAATGATCTATATAAGATACTTTGATTATTTGTAGCAGCAAATAGTCCAAAACGTCAATATATAAGTCCAAACATAGGATTAGAAAAATAGTATACACCAGTCTTTTTAAGTGTGTATCATAAACCACCTTTGATCTGCTAAAATAAATGGCAAAATCAGCTGAGGTATTTATGAATTAATATACTTTCATAACACAGGAAAGACAAAAAATAAATAAAAAAGAAGAAATAATAATCAAATAAAACAAAACAAAACAAGAATAGGTATGGAACTGAGACTTGTTAGTATTGCAAACTGACAGCCTGACATTTAGTCTCTCATAAAAAAATCTGGGCTGACCGCCAAAAAGCGATTGTAACTGTAGCAGTCAAAATAGATGTGCAAGTTATAATATGTTATTGTTGTAATAAAATCCATATAAAATCCGTATGAGTCCAAAAATGACTTGTAGAACATGTAGATTAAAAAATTATTTTATTAATAGTGATCCGTAAAAATATTGAAACATCAATATTTTTGTTTTGTTTTATTTGATTATTATTTCTTCTTTTTTATTTATTTTTTGTCTTTCCTGTGTTATGAAAGTATATTAATTCATAAATACCTCAGCTGATTTTGCCATTTATTTTAGCAGATCAAAGGTGGTTTATGATACACACTTAAAAAGACTGGTGTATACTATTTATCCGAACCTATGTTTGGACTTATATATTGACATTTTGGACTATTTGCTGCTACAAATAATCAAAGTATCTTGTATAGATCATTATTCTGATTTCCTGAGTACTCTGTTTGCATCATTACAGATAAGGTTACAAATTGTGTGATTTTTACAATTTAGATTTTATATATCTTCAAATTGTATAGTTGTATGGTATACTCTCATCTTCATTCTGTGAGCTCCTGGATAATTGTATTTTCCTACTTGTGATAACCCTTGGGATTTGGTGAAACCCCACTCTTTCCAGTTTTTGAGCTTTCACTAATTTCTCTGTCTTGTTCCCTCTTATTTATTTTCTGATAGCCACTCTCTTTGACTACCAGGATTTACTTATTTTATTTTTTATTATTCACAATGCCCTTCTTGCAGCTGTGCACTGTGCATTATGGTAAACAGAGGCACAATCCCCCTCAGCCTGAAGTTGGACTAATCAATGGACACACTTCTAAAGAAAAATAAGCCACAAAGGAAAAAATTTAAAATGACTTTATTGCAGTCAGAATGCTTTTAAAACCAGTGTCCGGTGAGCGAATGCTATGTACCATTAAAATTAGACCACACTCCATATAGACCAACTAGTGAGCAAATAAATCTCTAACCTACTTAAAGAGACAGTAAATCACGTAAAATAAAAACGTATAATTTAAGAGCACCTAGTGGTTTATGCTAGCTTACATTACAGTAATAAACTAAGACATTTTATTGTTATTATTATTATTGCCATTTATATAGCACCAACAGATTCCGTAGCGCTATACAATATTATGAGAGTGAGGATTTAACTATATATAGGACAATTACAAGAAAACTTACAGGAACGATAGGTTGAAGAGGACCCTGCTCAAACGAGCTTACAGTCTATAGAATACTGTGTATCCAGCTAGAATTGTCCAACAAGTTACTATAGTAACTGCTACAAAGACAGATTTATTTAGATTAGACTAGTGGAGAAAGTGGAGATGTTAGCCCTCAATAATACTTACAAAACAGTAAAATGGATTTAGATACTTTGTACCAAAGGTGACCTCTAGTGGTGAAAATAGATATTAGTTCTCATTTTTTAACCATACATGGCTGTATATAAAAAGTTAAGAGTCAAAACGTTTTTTTCCACTAATATATATGAAAGGAGTATCATAAGTAGTTCTGCTAAATGGTTCACTCACTGCCCAAATACAAATAATTCCCCATTAATGCGCACATACAGAATCTCAATATCTGTATTCCTCCCTCCCACATTGTATAGCATATACTACTGTGCTACAATTTCACAGTTTGAGAAGAGTATTAACAGATTATGGGAAACAGCTGGTCACAATGCATTATGGGAAACCACACCGGTATTTGTATGTTCTTGCATTTATTATATCAGCCATAGTTAAGGAGCTGGAAGAAAGCTTCAGTTGTATATATATATATATATATATATATATATATATATATATATATATATATATATATATATATATATATATATATATATATATATATATATATATATATATATATATATATATATATATATATATATATATATATCTTTTTTCTATAAGTTCTAACAATTTCACCAGCATAACATAGATTCAATCTGTGTACCGATCAGAAAGCTTAGACACGTACCTTGTGGCAGGGATCCACAGAGCAGATCTCACTAATGTCCAAATCGTGAAGGGACATGAGCAGCTCGGCTCTAAGAGTACAATAATGTACATTGCGTGTCCTAAGGAAGAGCGTCCGTAGAAACTGCAGGACCATATCATAGAGCTTCACATTCTTCCCAATCATCTGGGTCAACTTTTGTACCACCTGAGAGAGAGAGAGAGAAAACCCCAATCATTTTGGTGTTAAGATTTTGTGCAATATGTTGCCATATCAACAAAGAACAAAAGCCTCTCTCCTTATTACAATACAGTCACTGAATTATATGGTAGACATGGCTCCCTGGGCTTATTGCTTTAAGGATCCTAAAGTTACTAACCTTTAACCCCTTAAGGACCAAACTTCTGGAATAAAAGGGAATCATGACATGTCACACATGTCATGTGTCCTTAAGGGGTTAAATATATCTAGGGGTCTGCAATATCAAACTGTTAATATACATCAAAGTACGGCCCATTCACTCGGACAGCATTATGAACAGAATCAGATAAACTATCCTTAAACTATAAAGGGTTTCTGTAGTTTCCATAATAGAGCTCACATGCACAAAATCAAAACACATCTGATTTTATCAACCTTATTTTTTTCCCTTGGACTATACAATGAAAAAACAAACAAACAAAAAAAACAAAACTCACTTACATTTATATTATACTTGTACAGGTTTATGTAATTTTCAATACCCCCCCTAAAAAAAAAAACCAAAAACTTTAAAATTACAAAAAAAATAAAAAATAAGGAGTCCTACCTCGCCCTGACGTCTAGCTTTGGGGGAGGGGCTGAAGAAGTTGTGATGTACAGAAAGGTCATTGCTGAGTAGAACAGTCTCTTTCTCCAAAATATACTGTTTTAGCAAAGGGGAAACTTCATCCCCAAAAAGTGCCTGATTATCCTGCCAAATCTGTCTCTTTACTTCCACGGCACAAGCCTTGTACAGTTCTTTATCTGCCATAACCAGCTTCAACTTCTTCTCAGGTACCTGAAATACACAGATTGATCAATTCAATAACTGTCTGAACACATCTTCGCTAGCTATCTACAGTCATCAAAGGCCTTAAAAGAACACTCCTTGTTTAATGTTTATCTATTTAGTAGATCTACCCCCAAAGAAAACATGCTTGTATTTATGACTGTGTTTTATTTGGGAGAATAATAATAATAATAATAATAATAAAAATATATATTAATAATAATAATAATAATAATAAATATATATAAATATATATATATATAAAAAATATATAATAATAATAATCTTGTTGCAGACTTTGTTAGCCCTTTCCTGTATCGGAAACACAGATTTTTAGTCTATTCCTGGGAATACATCATCGAGAAGCCTCCGAGCAGGAGCCGATAGAACACTCAATGAGAGACAGTACAGCTCTGAGAAAAGAGAGCCAAACCTCCCTGGCAGTCTGCGCTCTGTGTGAAGGGGTTTCTGCCCCCAGCTTTAAAAATTATCCATTTAATTTTTAGAAAGTGTCAAAAAACGACATGCTCAAATGCTCCTTTAGTCCTCTCATTCCGATAATCACGACAAAATTACAGGAAAATAATGCACTTAACTCCATGTACAGACATTTCATGTAATTTTAATTAATATCAGGCATATAAAAGAAATGAATACTGAATTTTGGACTTCATTTTCCATTCTTTTTTTTGGGCTGTCTATTAGGCAAGGATCAATAAAGCTCTTTGTTGTGGTCTTAACATTAAATAATAAGCATTTTTTTTCCTGGTACAAAGAAGGGTATTATATTAACCTTTGAAAATCATCTAAACACCAGTTTCCAAACTATGTTTTCACAAACATTTTGCCACCACCTGCAGCTGTGTACATCTAAAAGAATCAAACTGGGATTCGTATTGTATTCAGTGAGCACTTCTACATACAGCTAAAGGAAAACACCATACAAACATGTGCAGGCCACTTGTGAAAGTAATCGAATACACATTTTTTTAAAACAACAAAAGGTAAGCCAATCAGGGGCTTGCTTGATCATGCGCACACAGTTCTGTCACTTTCCAAAGATTCTCACTTTGCAGAAATTAAGGGAAACTTGCAGCAGATTATGTGACTTAAGGATTAAAAAAATAAAAACACTTTTGTTTTTAAATTTGAGGTAAGTCCACACTGGATTGTCCCTTTGTGACAGATTACTGACCAGTAAGGGGAGGGGACCAACCTACCTTTGGCAGATGCTTCATAACACACATGACTACTGGCTGTATAGAGGGCATCTTTACTAAAACAAAACACTTCTCCAAAAGATCCTCTAACTTCTTGTACCTAAAAAGAGATAAAACACAACAGAGCCAAATATAGAATATCATTCTGAAAACATCACAACAAAAAGTCCAATGTCATTTAAAGAGGAACTCTTCTTTACAGGATTTTACACAATCTAACTAAAAGCATTTTTTTTTGTTTTATCTGTTTCATTAAAAAGAAATCTCATTAGTTTTTATTTTTTTCGGTTTACATGCTGCGCCAGGAATGGCAAGTTAATTAAATTAACCCCTGCAGTACCTCTCCTCATTCTTTCCTTCCGACGCAATGACTGAGACCCTCTCCAGGAGTTTCTCCCTCAGCTCATCAAATACAGTCTGATGGAACTCCAGCCGTGGGATACTGTGCAAATCCAGGAATGGCAGAGCTGATTGCAAAGAGGGTAGCAGTACTCCATTTTCAATCTGTTAAAAAAAAATAATAGCAATCATGACATTTACTATTAAAAGGGTACTGCACAGGTCTACAAAATTAACCTAAACTAAGAATTTCAACAGACACAAGAGGTAATACAATGAATATACAAGCCAAGTTCTTCAGATGTACATTTTGTGTACATTTTGTGTCTAGAATTAATGAGTGGAGTGAGGTAGTTGTAGAGTAAGAAGATGAAACGGCATTAAATGTTGCGGTTACAAATTATGTGAGGTAAGACGGGATAGACTGCTAAAGAGAAATGCTTTAAGAAGGTACAGACTTTTCTCAAGCATTCCTCTCAATCAGAGACCAGTTATAAATTGAGAGTATCAGCTGACAGTTATAAATTAAGAGCATCCTATGATCAGCACCCACTGAAAGGAGGCAGAGGGGCCAGGACTTTGGGGGTTAAACCGTTTATAAAACAGTTTAACCTCATAAGACAAGACAGTGGCCAAAACCTCCAGAAACCATAGATCAACCAGTCACTTTTAACCCCTTCTGGACCACCTGGGTTTATAACCCCCTCCCTGCTCCCTGAGAGGTGAGTAGGCAGGGCAAATGAAAGCACCATTACACACAGACAGCACGCACACATACCCCACAGCCTCAACCTTTCGAATTAAAACTATGTTGTGAGTCAGGACAAGTAGCTTGTCATGAGAAACAAGTAGTGTAGGCTACTACTTTAATCCCTTGGACAAGTATACTTTTATTTAGTTTTTTTAATTTCCACACCCCTGAGGTCCGCTTGGCAGGGAACGGGTGGTGTATGTCTCTGTGGCAAGCGAGAAGGGGTTAGGTTTCTGTGCCAGGGAATGGTTAGGTTTTATGTCTTTGTGGCAGTGAGGGGGAGGTTTCCAGATCTCTGTGAAATGGAGGGGCTTGGGATGGTTCCAGGTCTCTGTGGCTGGGAGAGTTTAAGGTCTTTGTGGCTGGGAGAGTTCTAGATCTCTGTGGCAGGGGGTAGATGGGAGGGTTCCAGGTCTCTCTGTGGCAGGGAAGGGGTAGAGAAGGATCCAGGTCTCTGACAGGGAGGGGGTGGGGAAAGTTCTAGGTCTCCCTGCTGGCAGGGAATAGGTGGGTTCTAGGCATCTGTGATAGGGTGGGGAAGGTTCTAGGTCTCTGTGACAGGGTGGGGGTGGTTTTAGGTCTCTGTGACAGGGAGGGGAAGGTTCTAGGTCTCTGTGACAGGGAGGGGAAGGTTCTAGGTCTCCGTGACAGGGAGGGGAAGGTTCTAGGTCTCCGTGACAGGGAGGGGAAGGTTCTAGGTCTCCGTGACAGGGAGGTTCTAGGTCTCCGTGACAGGGAGGTTCTAGGTCTCCGTGACAGGGAGGTTCTAGGTCTCCGTGACAGGGAGGTTCTAGGTCTCTGTGACAGGGAGGGGGTGGTTCTCCCTGTTGGCCGGGAAGGGTGGGGGAGGTTCTAGGTCTCCCTGCTGGCTGGCATGGTTCTAGGTCTCCCTGCTGGCTGGCATGGTTCTAGGTCTCCCTGCTGGCTGGTATGGTTCTAGGTCTCCCTGCTGGCTGGGATGGTTCTAGGTCTCCCTGCTGGCTGGGATGGTTCTAGGTCTCCCTGCTGGCTGGGATGGTTCTAGGTCTCCCTGCTGGCTGGGATGGTTCTAGGTCTCCCTGCTGGCTGGGATGGTTCTAGGTCTCCCTGCTGGCTGGGATGGTTCTAGGTCTCCCTGCTGGCTGGGATGGTTCTAGGTCTCCCTGCTGGCTGGAAAGGGGTGGGGGGGGGTTCCAGGTCTCCCTGCTGGCTGGGATGGTTCTAGGTCTCCCTGCTGGCTGGGATGGTTCTAGGTCTCCCTGCTGGCTGGGATGGTTCTAGGTCTCCCTGCTGGCTGGGATGGTTCTAGGTCTCCCTGCTGGCTGGGATGGTTCTAGGTCTCCCTGCTGGCTGGGATGGTTCTAGGTCTCCCTGCTGGCTGGGATGGTTCTAGGTCTCCCTGCTGGCTGGAAAGGGGTGGGGGGGGGGGGTTCCAGGTCTCCCTGCTGGCTGTGAAGGGGTGGTTCTAGGTCTCCCTGCTGGCTGGGAAGGGGTGTGAAGGGGTTGGTGATGGAGTCCCGGACCTGGAACTGTTCTATGGCTTTCAGGGGTTCGGTGCAGTTGGCCAGAGTCTCCTTCAGATCTTCTCCGTTGGCGACACCGAGCTCCGGTAAACCAGCGAACATCCTGAGCTCCTCAACCCAAAACAACAGCACTTCCGGCTCCACTTCCGGTGCGGCGCACAACTCCTTCCCCGACAGCAGCGCTCCGGTCACTTCAGTTCCGGTGACAACGCGTCCTCGTTCATCGCCTCCTCCCACCTGTCATTACGTCACGTACAAACCCCGCCCCCTCTTTAAATCCACGGCCCGTCACGGTCGGAACTCCTCCCCCAGAGCATCTGAACCCCACCCCTAAACATCGTAGCCCCTCCCCAGAAGCACGGAAAACCCACCCCTAAACCGCGTAACCCCTCCCCTAACACAACTCCTCCCCATACATGTTACAAACTCCTCGCCAGGACACCGGGACTCCGCCCCTCGCAGGCAGAGTGTAATTACCCAGAGTGCAGTTCGCTCAGTGACACAGCCAGTGTCCCCTCAGAGCTCCATTATTGTTTATTATTATTATTACTTATTATTTATTATTTATTTATTATTATTTATTTTTACTTTTTATTATTATCCCCTTATGGATGTGTTCATTAAGCTGTATGTGTGTATTAGGCAGACCTAACTGGAAACAATATGGCAACATTTAAACCAAAATAGCTGATCTAGAAGATGCACACACCCTGACACAACAACACACACTGACATATACACACCCTGACACAACAACACACACTGACATATACACACCCTGACACACAGATAAACACACACATATACACACATACACAGGCAGATACACAGAAACACACACTGACACATACATGCACCTTCACATAGATACACACTGACATATACACACACAATCTAACATACATACACGCATTCATCATTTTTTTATTTGCTGCCTCCTTTCAGCTTACCTTTTGTGTCCAGGAGGGTGGCTTGCTTGGGATCCTACCAAAATATGTTTTAATAATAGAAGTTACATTAGTTACATAGTGTTCCTTACCACCCACTCCCCTCCCCTGCCCCATAGTGTTCCTTACCACCCACTCCCCTCCCCTGCCCCATAGTGTTCCTTACCACCCACTCCCCTCCCCTGCCCCATAGTGTTCCTTACCACCGACTCCCCTCCCCTGTCCCATAGTGTTCCTTACCACCCACTCCCCTCCCCTGCCCCATAGTGTTCCTTACCACCCACTCCCCTCCCCTGTCCCATAGTGTTCCTTACCACCCACTCCCCTCCCCTGTCCCATAGTGTTCCTTACCACCGACTCCCCTCCCCTGTCCCATAGTGTTCCTTACCACCGATCCCCTCCCCTGTCCCATAGTGTTCCTTACCACCCACTCCCCTCCCCTGTCCCATAGTGTTCCTTACCACCAACTCCCCTCCCCTGTCCCATAGTGTTCCTTACCACCGACTCCCCTCCCCTGTCCCATAGTGTTCCTTACCACCGACTCCCCTCCCCTGTCCCATAGTGTTCCTTACCACCCACTCCCCTTCCCTGTCCCATAGTGTTCCTTACCACCCACTCCCCTCCCCTTTCCCATAGTGTTCCTTACCACCCACTCCCCTCCCCTGTCCCATAGTGTTCCTTACCACCGACTCCCCTCCCCTGTCCCATAGTGTTCCTTACCACCCACTCCCCTCCCCTGTCCCATAGTGTTCCTTACCACCCACTCCCCTCCCCTGTCCCATAGTGTTCCTTACCACCCACTCCCCTCCCCTGTCCCATAGTGTTCCTTACCACCGACTCCCCTCCCCTGTCCCATAGTGTTCCTTACCACCCACTCCCCTCCCCTGTCCCATAGTGTTCCTTACCACCGACTCCCCTCCCCTGTCCCATAGTGTTCCTTACCACCCACTCCCCTCCCCTGTCCCATAGTGTTCCTTACCACCCACTCCCCTCCCCTGTCCCATAGTGTTCCTTACCACCGACTCCCCTCCCCTGTCCCATAGTGTTCCTTACCACCCACTCCCCTCCCCTGTCCCATAGTGTTCCTTACCACCGACTCCCCTCCCCTGTCCCATAGTGTTCCTTACCACCCACTCCCCTCCCCTGTCCCATAGTGTTCCTTACCACCCACTCCCCTCCCCTGTCCCATAGTGTTCCTTACCACCCACTCCCCTCCCCTGTCCCATAGTGTTCCTTACCACCGACTCCCCTCCCCTGTCCCATAGTGTTCCTTACCACCCACTCCCCTCCCCTGTCCCATAGTGTTCCTTACCACCCACTCCCCTCCCCTGCCCCATAGTGTTCCTTACCACCGACTCCCCTCCCCTGTCCCATAGTGTTCCTTACCACCCACTCCCCTCCCCTGTCCCATAGTGTTCCTTACCACCCACTCCCCTCCCCTGTCCCATAGTGTTCCTTACCACCCACTCCCCTCCCCTGTCCCATAGTGTTCCTTACCACCGACTCCCCTCCCCTGTCCCATAGTGTTCCTTACCACCGATCCCCTCCCCTGTCCCATAGTGTTCCTTACCACCCACTCCCCTCCCCTGTCCCATAGTGTTCCTTACCACCGACTCCCCTCCCCTGTCCCATAGTGTTCCTTACCACCGACTCCCCTCCCCTGTCCCATAGTGTTCCTTACCACCGACTCCCCTCCCCTGTCCCATAGTGTTCCTTACCACCCACTCCCCTTCCCTGTCCCATAGTGTTCCTTACCACCCACTCCCCTCCCCTTTCCCATAGTGTTCCTTACCACCCACTCCCCTCCCCTGTCCCATAGTGTTCCTTACCACCGACTCCCCTCCCCTGTCCCATAGTGTTCCTTACCACCCACTCCCCTCCCCTGTCCCATAGTGTTCCTTACCACCCACTCCCCTCCCCTGTCCCATAGTGTTCCTTACCACCCACTCCCCTCCCCTGTCCCATAGTGTTCCTTACCACCGACTCCCCTCCCCTGTCCCATAGTGTTCCTTACCACCCACTCCCCTCCCCTGTCCCATAGTGTTCCTTACCACCGACTCCCCTCCCCTGTCCCATAGTGTTCCTTACCACCGACTCCCCTCCCCTGTCCCATAGTGTTCCTTACCACCCACTCCCCTCCCCTGTCCCATAGTGTTCCTTACCACCGACTCCCCTCCCCTGTCCCATAGTGTTCCTTACCACCCACTCCCCTCCCCTGTCCCATAGTGTTCCTTACCACCGACTCCCCTCCCCTGTCCCATAGTGTTCCTTACCACCCACTCCCCTCCCCTGTCCCATAGTGTTCCTTACCACCCACTCCCCTCCCCTGTCCCATAGTGTTCCTTACCACCCACTCCCCTCCCCTGTCCCATAGTGTTCCTTACCACCGACTCCCCTCCCCTGTCCCATAGTGTTCCTTACCACCCACTCCCCTCCCCTGTCCCATAGTGTTCCTTACCACCCACTCCCCTCCCCTGTCCCATAGTGTTCCTTACCACCCACTCCCCTCCCCTGTCCCATAGTGTTCCTTACCACCGACTCCCCTCCCCTGTCCCATAGTGTTCCTTACCACCCACTCCCCTCCCCTGTCCCATAGTGTTCCTTACCACCCACTCCCCTCCCCTGTCCCATAGTGTTCCTTACCACCCACTCCCCTCCCCTGTCCCATAGTGTTCCTTACCACCCACTCCCCTCCCCTGTCCCATAGTGTTCCTTATCACCCACTCCCCTCCCCTGTCCCATAGTGTTCCTTACCACCCACTCCCCTTCCCTGTCCCATAGTGTTCCTTACCACCCACTCCCCTCCCCTGTCCCATAGTGTTCCTTACCACCCACTCCCCTCCCCTGTCCCATAGTGTTCCTTACCACCCACTCCCCTCCCCTGTCCCATAGTGTTCCTTACCACCCACTCCCCTTCCCTGTCCCATAGTGTTCCTTACCACCGACTCCCCTCCCCTGTCCCATAGTGTTCCTTACCACCCACTCCCCTCCCCTGTCCCATAGTGTTCCTTACCACCCACTCCCCTCCCCTGTCCCATAGTGTTCCTTACCACCCACTCCCCTCCCCTGTCCCATAGTGTTCCTTACCACCCACTCCCCTCCCCTGTCCCATAGTGTTCCTTACCACACACTCCCCTCCCCTGTCCCATAGTGTTCCTTACCACCCACTCCCCTCCCCTGTCCCATAGTGTTCCTTACCACCCACTCCCCTCCCCTGTCCCATAGTGTTCCTTACCACCGACTCCCCTCCCCTGTCCCATAGTGTTCCTTACCACCCACTCCCCTCCCCTGTCCCATAGTGTTCCTTACCACCCACTCCCCTCCCCTGTCCCATAGTGTTCCTTACCACCCACTCCCCTCCCCTGTCCCATAGTGTTCCTTACCACCCACTCCCCTCCCCTGTCCCATAGTGTTCCTAACCACCCACTCCCCTCCCCTGTCCCATAGTGTTCCTTACCACCCACTCCCCTCCCCTGTCCCATAGTGTTCCTTACCACCCACTCCCCTCCCCTGTCCCATAGTGTTCCTTACCACCCACTCCCCTCCCCTGTCCCATAGTGTTCCTTACCACCCACTCCCCTCCCCTGTCCCATAGTGTTCCTTACCACCGACTCCTCTCCCCTGTCCCATAGTGTTCCTTACCACCGACTCCCCTCCCCTGTCCCATAGTGTTCCTTACCACCCACTCCCCTCCCCTGTCCCATAGTGTTCCTTACCACCGGCTCCCCTCCCCTGTCCCATAGTGTTCCTTACCACCGACTCCCCTCCCCTGTCCCATAGTGTTCCTTACCACCCACTCCCCTCCCCTGTCCCATAGTGTTCCTTACCACCCACTCCCCTCCCCTGTCCCATAGTGTTCCTTACCACCCACTCCCCTCCCCTGTCCCATAGTGTTCCTTACCACCCACTCCCCTCCCCTGTCCCATAGTGTTCCTTACCACCCACTCCCCTCCCCTGTCCCATAGTGTTCCTTACCACCCACTCCCCTCCCCTGTCCCATAGTGTTCCTTACCACCCACTCCCCTCCCCTGTCCCATAGTGTTCCTTACCACCCACTCCCCTCCCCTGTCCCATAGTGTTCCTTATCACCCACTCCCCTCCCCTGTCCCATAGTGTTCCTTACCACCCACTACCCTTCCCTGTCCCATAGTGTTCCTTACCACCCACTCCCCTCCCCTGTCCCATAGTGTTCCTTATCACCCACTCCCCTCCCCTGTCCCATAGTGTTCCTTACCACCCACTCCCCTCCCCTGTCCCATAGTGTTCCTTACCACCCACTCCCCTTCCCTGTCCCATAGTGTTCCTTACCACCCACTCCCCTCCCCTGTCCCATAGTGTTCCTTACCACCGACTCCCCTCCCCTGTCCCATAGTGTTCCTTACCACCCACTCCCCTCCCCTGTCCCATAGTGTTCCTTACCACCCACTCCCCTCCCCTGTCCCATAGTGTTCCTTACCACCCACTCCCCTCCCCTGTCCCATAGTGTTACTTACCACCCACTCCCCTCCCCTGTCCCATAGTGTTCCTTACCACCGACTCCCCTCCCCTGTCCCATAGTGTTCCTTACCACCCACTCCCCTCCCCTGTCCCATAGTGTTCCTTACCACCCACTCCCCTCCCCTGTCCCATAGTGTTCCTTACCACCCACTCCCCTCCCCTGTCCCATAGTGTTACTTACCACCCACTCCCCTCCCCTGTCCCATAGTGTTCCTTACCACCGACTCCCCTCCCCTGTCCCATAGTGTTCCTTACCACCCACTCCCCTCCCCTGTCCCATAGTGTTCCTTACCACCCACTCCCCTCCCCTGTCCCATAGTGTTCCTTACCATAGTGCATCTTTTAGAGAAAAAAAATATGGTATCTAAAAGTCTACTCTTACCTAAGACTCTTATTTAGTTATTAAAAATTATTTTTAAAAAAAACTATACAATTCCTAACTTTCCTTGTTATCGAGAAGGGATTATTGTATCAATCGGTATTTTAAAATACCACTAATGTTTACATAAATATTTCTAATCCATTAATAGCATGCGCCTACATACATATAGAGAAAGGGAGGCACTATTGGGAGTTATTGTGCCCCTATAGATAGGCCTCCATTGCTTAGTTGTTTAGTGCAGTAAGTGTCACGCAATCTCTGAGTCACAGGTTCCACTAATGACAAGATTTGTGGCCTTTCATTATGCCTAGGTCAATAAAAGGATTGTAATGGAATTAGGCACTGGCCCATCTCTATTTCTCTCTATCTACATATTGTTTTCATTATTTCCCGTATCTGCCTACAACATGGCAGTATGTTTCACAATCAACATTTCTTGTTATGATTTAGAGTGTTGCAACCACTTTATTGTGAAATAATTGGCAAAGAGGGCTCGATTTTATCTGCACGCTCAATAAAATGATAAACAAAAACTATGTTTGTAAAACTGGCTTTTTATATACCAAACACTTTATTCACTAAAATAAGAATTCAAAGAGTTTTTCAAATATAAGGCCAAAGCAACCAAACTGGAAGATGACTTTTGAGAATTTGTCTGGTTCGGCAAGGTAATTTACACAAAAGGCTCCGAATGACACTGAATATGGTCTGGATTTTAGCTGGATCAAGTGCTGCCGGATGGCAAATAATTAAAGAAACACTATAGGGTCAGGAACACAAAACATGTATTCCAGACCCTATAGTGTTTAACCCCTTAAGGACCAAACTTCTGGAATAAAAGGGAATCATGACATGTCACACATGTCATGTGTCCTTAAGGGGTTAAAACATCATCAAGCCCACCTGGCCCCTCTTGCCTCCATAAATATAGTAAAATCTTACCTTTATTCCAGTCTGCTGCTGCTGGTTCTGCCCCTGATCTGCCTCATTGGCTGATATCATCTGAAGTGTTGATCTGAGCCAATCACAATGCTTTCCCATAGGGTTGGATGAGATTGTCAAGGAGGTAGACTAGGGGCAGAGCCAAACACAGCTCTGGCCAATCAACATCTCCTCATAGATCATACTGTGCATAACACTGTCCACCACCCAAATTTGTGACATTGCCCTCCTCCCGTGGTTAGGTGTCCCAAATGAAAATAAAGTACCCCTTCTTAACCCCACTAATAACAGTGAGGTGGGATCTAATAAAACTAATGCATGTAAACAAAAAATCATACTTACTATCGGATGTTTTCTTTTTTCTAAATCTTCTTTTCTTCAGTCCCAAAGTGGGACTAAATAAAATCCATAATAACCTGATGCATCTACTGAAACAAAACAACCCCCCCCCCCCCACCACCTAATTGACAGAAAACCTAACTGGAAAAATTAAAAACCAAATGTAACAAAAAAATAGATGGATCCATCCACCTTCGCCCCATATATTCTCCGCACAGAATGAGTTTCAAGCTATATCACGCTTTAAATTCACATTAGAACGCTCTGATTAGCTCATACGCCAAACAACCAGAGCACTCTCAAGGGCAAGTCTCATTTCTCTCGAGACTTTCAATGGGCGTCCACACAAGGGAGTGACAATGGCAAATGGCATACATTTTTGGGGGGGAGTGGTCAATTTTTTTCAACCCTTTCTTGTATATTTTATTAGTAGCATCTACCCACCAACCATGGATGGTGTCTGGGGGGCACTCTTGTCCCCCCATATTATAACTAATGTCCCCACCTGCCCCATATGCTTAAAGGCTCCAGGGGAGTCTCCCCCAATATAAAATTAGTAGACACCTACTGCTGGGACATTGAGTCCACCTGTATACATTTTGTAGCCTCTACCCACTGACTATGCCACTCTGTCTACTCCCCACCCATTATTATTTAATGTAATGTTCCCCACCCAATGCACACGAGTTGGTGCAGAGGGGGGAATTACGTCTGACCGGATTTTCGATGAGTAAATATGAGAATTGCAATTCTAGTTGTCTGAATTCTGCAATTTTGGTTAATTGCTTGTTGGTTTTCAATTCAGTACAATTTACTGTTTAGTGAATGAAGCACTCAATTCATACCACTGGGGGTAATAATCTATTGTTAAAAGTGTCATTTTTTTTTTGGATCTGGTTGGGTGAGGAGGGTTCAATCATTTAAAAAAATCACATGGTTTCTGATCAGATTTACACCAGGGGCCAATTATTCCAAAACATGCAGGTTTTCTGCAGTAGTAAAACCAACATTTATCTTTTGTCTAACTTGTAATCTTTCATTCACATATCATAAAAAACATGCAGGGTTATTCACTAAAGCAAGAATTATTGGCAAATTAGCGTAAATTCTAATTGAATTTTAAACGTAAGACCAAAATAACTAAATTGGCTTGGAAGGTTATTCTAGTGCTACTACTTTGGCCTTAAATTTGAAATTCACTTTGGATCTTGACATTTCTCACTTTAGCCATAAACCCTATCTCTGGTGATAAATATATTGTTTTTGCAATTAAAACTAACTCATGCTTCAAGTAGCAACTTTTTACCCAGAATGTAAGCGTTTAAACATCTGACCTTGAACCTTGTGGGCACTCAGGAGGGGGCGGGATAGTAACTGGAACAGCTGTCACTGACCATATAAACAGAAAGAGACTGTCTGAATTCCTTACATACACCATGGCACTGCCCACGTTGGTTATACTGCCTGTTACCTGGGTCCTGCTGGCTCTTTCTACTGCGCAAAACACCTGCCCAGGTAAGTGTTACATCACACAGTACTGAAGGTCTTAAAACTGGCTGATAGTCACATGCAAATAATTACACTCAGTCTGCTAAAGGCATTCATTAATTTAAACCGAAAAACAATTTCATGCAAAAAAATGGAATTTAACTGAAAATCATTTCTCCAACTCGGCTGTAGTCATAGTATGGCTATTCTAGTCTAAATTTAGCTTCTGAGGTTTTAAATTCACTACAATTCAGAGTGATTTGATATTTTTTAGACCAAATTAGCCATACTAAAAACTGACTTGAAGAAATTCTATTTCAATTCTAGACAATTCAAACCTTATAGAAGAGTTGACTGTTGAAAAGTATTTTGTGAGGTTTAGTCTTATTGAATGTTATAAACCCCAAACTGAAGTGATATGGCCTGCTTTATAAAAAGAGTAGTACATGCATGGTATGTCCTCCCAGCTGAAATGCCCGGTGGGGGGCTTAGCACAGGAGAGATAACGATATAAGCAGGAGCTTCTGGCAAACCCCAAGTAAGGAGTTGAACCATTCTAAAATGATTTGACTACAGACACTCCTCACTTATCGATCGAGTTCCATTCCTATGACCCAGTCGTAGAACGAATTGGTAGGTAAGTGAGGAGTTAAGGGATTCCCTGCTCTGGTGCTTTCGTCTATGTTCGGGAAAACTTCCCCGAACATAAACAAACTCACCAGAGCAGGAAATCCCTCTAATCTATGTTCAGGGAAATTTCCCCAAACATAGATTAGAGAGATTCCCTGCTTGATGCATTCGTCTATGCTTGGGGACGTTTCCCCGAACATAGACATGGGAGATTTCCCCGAACATAGATTAGAGGGATTCCCTGATCTGATGCGTTCGATTATGTTCGGGGAAGTTTCTCTAAACATAGACAAATGCACCAGAGCAGGGAGTACCCACGGCAGCTCGCACTTACCACTGGTCGTAAGTGCGAGCCGTCGTAAAACACGGAGGTCGCAAAATGAGGACCACCTGTACTTATAAGGGGCGGGAGCGCTACATCACTCATGTTGCTTTAACTATCAAAACTGGAAAACACAAATATAGCTTGGAGGGATCACTGGATCAAGTGTTTAAAATGCAGAGTAAGGAACAGCGCGCGCACACACACACACACACACACACAAATCAAAATTTTACAAGACTGCTTAAAATCACCTACCTCAGCAAACAAATATGGGGATTCAGTCACACTATATGGCCATATCGTGTTAAGCCCACCACTACATCACAGTAACCCAATATCCGTGGGTTCTAAACTAATGTTAACATGGGAGATTAACATGCTAACTGCAATACTTACAGCTTAAACTACTTCCAGAGACTCTTCAATGTATGCTTTCCTGTGGTCACCTTCAAATGAGCTCTATTAGTGGAAGGGTGGGTTTCTCAGAAGGAATCTGGTCTGGATTCCAAATATACATACAAAAAAGGTGAGTTGGAGGGCACACCCAGAACATACATTTCTCAGTAACTGTGCTGCTGTAAAGTTTCCCTTGTAAGTTTTTTGTGTGTGCTGTTCCTTAATTTGTATTTTGTATATATTTTTGTCTTTACGGCAGCACCACTGCTGAGAACTGCGTGTTCCACGAAATTTTCCTGGACATTTAGTTTTTATGTTTTAACTCGTACCTATCACTTAGAGAAAACGAAAACAGTGGTCAATTAAATTTTGTAGAATATAAAATTTTGGCTTTTCAATTTTGTAATGTCATTGGGTTTGCAGGACACGAAGACAAGTGATTTAAAATATTCCTGCTTTAGTACAGGGGAGGGCAATGAGCAGCTTAGCCTGGGCACCGGGAGGGACATACAAAATTCGAGATACTATTGTGAGGTTAATGCGCATGTGCAGCAAAACACTTCACTGCACCAATCAGCATCTCCTTATAGAGGTGCATTAAATTGCTTCATTTTAATTATCCTCACCAGAAAATAGATTTGTAATGTAATGTTTGTGTGACGTCCTCCGTGCAGTCTCCAGTCATAAGCTAAATACAGAGAGTTTATTCAATGTTCAGGAGGCTTTATAATTGCATTATTAACTATTTCTTTATTTCTAGAGGTGAAATTTACTGGCTTAAGTGGAACAGAAAAAGTTACTATTATTCAAGGATGTCCTGGTGTTCCAGGAACTGCCGGACCCAAAGGAGAATTAGGGCCCCAAGGGCCAAGAGGTACTATTATTCTTGTCAACTGGGACTGTTATGAATCTTATTCCTTTTTATGACATTATTGCTTATTTTTTTATTGGTACCACTGTGTCTTACAATGTAACATTTCCAATTGTAATAGAAATGCATTATCTCCTTTAGTCTGGTAGGTCAGAAGATTCACATTCTACAGAGTAGAGGGTCTTCGACGAGCCAGTGTACATAAAGATGTCCCACGCATTTTAGGGCATTAAACTCTCCTCTAGAACATGCAATGAAAATCCTGAGATACACGTATGAACTATTGACTTTGCCTAATAAAACATAAATATGTGTCTTCATTTTTATTAAAATGTTCTCACACTTTCAGGTGAGAAAGGTCTTCCGGGCATTATTGGTAAAATGGGCCCTCCCGGGTCAAAAGGTGAGCATAACATTGACTTGTATTGGTCCATTGGTCTATAAGGTCCATCATGTAGTTGATTTTCAGAGGTTTTATCGGGGAAGATACAACAATAAAAGAGGGGTCTTATTTATACCCATTTGTTATGTTTCCTAGATCTGCTAGGCATCAATCTGCTGTACTTATTGACGCAGTAGCTGCCTCAATTTTTTAAGAATTACACCTCTAATTGTCCTTGGCAAGCCTTATATCTAACGTCATGTTAGCTGTAGTTCTGTTGGGGACATTTTAAATACCTCTGCTCTAATTTTTAGGTCCTAATTATTGGGGACCTTTGTTCTTTATCAATGTCTCAGTATTTATTGGCTTTATTGTGACAAATAAGAGAGCTTGATTTGCTTTTTAGGAGAAAGTTCTTCATCCGGATCTCGAGGTTTTCCAGGTAAAAAATGGGACATCAAATTGTTTTTTTTTTTTTTTTATAAAAAAAGCTCTGCTTGTGATACAAATTTACAAAGGAAACCATTGTAATAATGGTAACTACTATGTTCTGTTTATTCCATTTCTTTTAATCCTTTGAGTGTCAGCTGGGTGTACACAATGTGGAACTAATACCTTGCTGTAAAAGTTCAAGCCCTCAGCCACCACAACAGAAAATGTTTTAACACAGTCCCAGCTTTAGAAGTATAAATAATGTGAGAGAACTATACATTTATATATAGACTATACATCTGAACATGTGATGCCATGTTTTCCCACGCGTTTCACTAGATACAGCACTCTGTTGTTACACACTCTGAACAGCATTACTCTTAGTTCAGTTTTTTTTTTTTTATCATAAGGAACATTCCAGGAATGATCGTTTTACCTGGATTTTCTAATGGCCTTGCACTGATACTGTATTTTTTTCCTCTATAATTTTATGTTAATAATTATTACCAGGACCTGCTGGTGTTCCTGGGCTCCAAGGACCAAAAGGTAAGATTATTTGTGTTGAAAAAATGCTTTCTAAAATCACTTGGGGAATATTAAATTCACTATAAAATGAATATTGAGGTCAATGATTTTTTGTTAAACTATTTACATGACAAAGCATGTAGTGTAATCAGTAATGTATAAATGAAGTGTTCCATTTTAAAACTAGCCACACGTGGCTTTTTATGCATGGACTCCACAGCAACATTACAGGGGTTACAGGGGTTTTATTCCAGGAGTTTCTGTGTCTGAGACATAATTGAGCTCTAAACAGGATAACTCAAATACCTCTCAGATAAAGGAAATAACATAAAATCTTACAAATCACCCCAAAAACATAAAACATTTTTACAGGAACCCCACAATTCTTATATAGCCTGTGTCTGAGCACCAAACATATCAAAAAGTGTTCAGTTCAGTGAAACGGAATCCCCATTCAGAAGAAGTTTCGACCGGCCGGCCACGAGGGGTGCCCCAAAAGAGTTCCAGAGAATCCAGGTCAGCGGCCAGTCTCTGTTTGGGGGTTCCTGTGCGAACACCAACGAACGCTCTCCCCGTGCTTATAGGTAGTGAATGCTCCTCCCAGTCGGTAGTCCCTATCCCCGAACGTGGTTCGTGTAGCTGGTCGGGAAAGTGTATGGCAGCAGTACCATCTTTGCCGGGGTTCGCAACAGTGTGTAGCCAAAATGAGTTTCACACGCTCAACGACCATGTACTGCTGCCTGTGTTCCGTAGACAAGATGGCCACCCAGTGAAAGCACTTGAATAAATCCTTTAATTGCGGTTAACAGCCGGGGGTGGTCGGTGTTCTGAGTCAATAAAAAGAGGGGGACCCCACAAGTTCTGTTCAGTTCACGAACGAACAGGGGGATACGGGTCTGTTTGGTAAAACTACACATAAGTTCGGGCAACCCCAAGGAATGATAACAGGTCCACCACACTTCCAACTGAAGAATCAGTCAGCAGGCTAATGCCAAGATTGCAATTTGTATCCATGACAAAAGAGTTTAATAAACTCTGCTATTAAAAGGATGACTCACAGATCATACACTAGAATGGGCTATGTTTGTTTTACCAATAACCTTAACCTGTCATTGTATCTTTTTCCATGCTTTTAGGTGAAAAAGGCTCTCCAGGTACCACAAGTACACAAGGATCAAAAGGTAATAGAAATTATATTCATATCTGCAGCAATTAATCTAGCTATTGGCTGGAAAAACCAAGATATTTGTGATGGGGTCCAACTGTTTTCTGCATCTTGAAATAAAGCCCCTTCATTCAATCAAATCATGTTGCCGTCTGACTTGTTTGGATTTTATTTGCCCCTTTTCAAAGAGTGTTCAAGCTTTGATCTCCAATTAATGGTTGACTCCAATTTCCTGCAAGATAGATTTGAAGAGCATTTTAGCTAGAAGGCGAAGCTTGGACAGTCAAACTGTATTCTATGCAGTTCTCAGCATATTAAATTTGATACAACATTGCCCACATACCTCCTTGACGATTTGGGAAGGATGGACAAAAAACATGACCCCCAGTTATTGATGATTCCATAAATACAGCACTACAAAGCTGTCTGTCTGTCACGGAGTTAGACATCATTTAATTAGATCCCTTTTATTTAATATGATCGCTTATATGTGTGTATTTTAACATGATTTGTTAAATGAAGACATCAAAGGGACGCCCCAAGTGCCTCCAGACCAGTGTAGAGTCCATTCTCAGATCCAACAATAAAAGTAAATGGCACAAACTGGAGAGGGTCCAATGCAGCTCTATTAAATCACAATAGGCTAAGTTTTGGCTCTTGTAATTCAATAAATTCTCATTGTGTCTAGTCCTTTCCTTGCGGAATATAAGGGCACATGACCATACTTAAAGATCAGCGTTTCGTAATTATCAGAAAACAAAATTCCATCAGCCAATCTTTATACTGGCAAAGAGCAGACCTCTCCTACATTAAAATCTAAAAATACAAAAGTTATATACCCCAAAGTAAAGTGGGAGGGGTATTCGGGGCTAGTTCTGTCTTTTGAATTTTACATTTAATTAAATAAATCGCTGGAAACAGATGGCCAACTACTATCTGTGTAACTAGAATAACTTAAAAGAAGATTTTATTTAATTAAGCTGATTATTTCATATTTTATAGGAGTTAAAAACTGCAAAGAACTTCTGGAACAAGGGAATACTTTGAATGGCTGGTACTTAATTCAACCCAATGACCGCAAGTCACTGATGGTGAAGTGTGACATGGAGACTGATGGCGGCGGATGGATAGTAAGTACAGATAACATCTGCTTAAAGGGACAGTTCATAAAAATGCTTATTATAAAAAATATACTGTTAAAGGGAATCTCCAATGCCAGGAAAACAATCTGTTTTCCTGGCACTGCAGGATTCCTCTCCCTCCCACCCCCCAATCCCCAGTTGCTGAAGGGTTGAAAACCCCTTCAGTGACTTACCTGAGGCAGCGACATGTCCCACGTCGCTGCTTCCTCCTCCCCCGTCCTCCTCCTTCTGACTCCGTCGGCCGGTGGGCAAGACTGCAATAATTACACTTGCAGGGTTAAGGGTAGTGGGAGTTGGCACCCAGGCCACTCCAATGGGCAGAAGTGGTCCCTTTAATTTGATAGGTATGCTAAATCCCAAAATATATATATTGTATATTCTATATATGTGCGTTAATAATGTGCTTTTTTTTCATTTTATTATTATTATTTTTTTTTAATACAGACTGTTTTTTCTCACTAAATTGATGAAATTAAAATCAGGTTGGCAAGGTTTACCTATTTTTGAAAAATGTCCTGCTCAACTCTAGTCCCATGTTGGCTATTTTATTTTAGAGAATTTAAGAGAACTATCACATTAATAAATATACTTTTTATGTATTGACACTGAAAAGGCAACTTCACTATTCTTTGAAAACCAAGATATAAATCTCCAGCAGGTATAAAGAGAATGCAAAACTATCTCTCTCAAAAGCCAGCGGACAAACGCACAATGTACCCATGCAGCGACTATACATTCCCCATGGCAATAATCAACATCATTTTCACAGATTCAAACCTAATGGACATTGATGACATTTGTGACTTACTTTGCAACAGCGGTCAAGTCACTGACACAGTAAATTTATTTTTTTCCACTTTTGGGATGCAAAGATTAGTCACCACTATTGTTGGTTAATCCACATCTGTTAAAGTGGCTCTGTCATTCATGCCCCATGAAATCTTTATGAACTTAAATACCGTACTTAAAGTAGGGACTAATGTATTTCTCTTTGCTTGACAAAACTTGCCAAAAGGCTGACCTACCACTGGTAAGTGTTTCATTACCTTACCACGGCCTTGCACATTTCGAGTGGGCACTTACGCATACGGCTTTTGATGTCCCCAGCACTACACGGTGCCCCAATGCCTTGTACTGACATCATTCACGGCAATTTATATGGTGCTATTTTATGACCTCGATATTCCAGGGTGACATCACTTACCTGTAACCAATCACTACACAATATAGTATATATAACTTCATGGTTATTCCTATTACTTGTATCTCTGTGCTAGCCCGGCCATTCTAAGGACTTGTGTGTTAGGGTAAGGTCAGTCCTGAGAATACGTTTTGTCTATTCCCCCCCGAAAGGCATTGTCATTGAAGTTCTTCACAGTCTATCTCCTCCATAGACATTAGCATGCATGACAGAGGAGTCCTGGTGTGGGCTCCTGGCAAAGGAAGTGCCAGAAGCTTCAGGTAAGTAAAACCTAAATTTCCCAACACCCCCCAGACATCCACATACCAAGCGGCGATGTTACCAAATATGCAAAGACCCCAGACAGTGACAGTGCAGCTTTAATTGTTACTGTTTTATATTTTTGGTCAAATTGCAATTATGTGAACGTTTATTATGTATCTGGCATGGGAGAAGGACCACAAAATCAAAGTGGACGTGGCTCAATTAAACTGTAGATCACAGGTGACCTGACATTATTCTATAGTTTTTGTAATCTTACCAAACATGTCAACAAGCGATGTTCAGTGATCCTACATCCCATGGTTGGACCTGTGTGATAATATTTAAATACTGCTATTAATATTGTGATTTATTACCACTCACCTAACAGACTGTATTACACAAGAGAAGTTTATCCACTAAGCTATATGCCTATTTAAACATTACACAAAGCATGCTAAATTTATACATCACCCCAACAGGTATTCCAGCGGCGCCAGGACGGCTCCGTGGACTTTTATCAGGACTGGAAAACCTACAAAAAGGGCTTTGGAAACCAAAACAGTGAGTTTTGGTTGGGAAGTGATAATCTTAATGCCCTAACATCAACAGGTAAAGTGGTGTTTTGTAAAATGTGCAGGTTTTATGTTTGTTTCATTTTTAAAAGTAGCAAAGCTCCTATAGCCTCAGAATGTAAATCTTGACATCTTTGGTCAAATGTCTAGGAAATAGAATGCAAAGTGACTGCAAAAAGGTTATTCACTACAATGTGACTTGTCGGGGATTCAAGGTTAATCTAAGGTTTTCTATGTATGGAATATAGATTGAATAATATCTGATGATATTCACACACACATAGAGCCTTCAGGGACCCTGTAGTTCTTTGTTTTAAGCGGTGATATAAACACTTATGAATGGCAGATGGCCAATAAACAGACTTTGCTTAAAATATATATAAATTTAATAATACACACCAGAAAATGCAAAGCAACAAAACAATACAACTATAATGCAATTTGCTATATTATATGTGAGTTTCTATCAACAAGTCAATGAATTTACTTGACGAGCCTAAGAGTCAACATTACACTTTGTCTCATTTATAATCTTATCAGCAAAGGACAATAAAAGCTATTGCAAACTTCACAGCAGAACCAGTATTCAGAATTATTCATATGACACCCCTTGCATTAATGATACAATTGTCATTTTATTAATTGGTTAAATATTAACCAACCCTGCCAAGTATATACCATCAGTTTAACTACAGTACGTTTATATAAGGTTTCTGGTAGCCTTAGTATATATATATTGAACTGATCTACTTCTAAATAAGGAATCAGGAATGTTCCGACTTGGGAAGTTATATCGGACTCAGGCTGCAGGTAGAATGAGATATAACTGTTCTATCAATAGGGATCAGTTCACAATATAGACACATAGGGCATTCAATAGTCCAGCTTATTTAATATAAAGTAAAGAGAAACCTTTATACATTACCAAGAGTCTAGGGTGAAGGAACTCAATTTGGGATTCTCCTCTCTGGGTGCTCTGGTGTGTAACTCAGTCTATTGCCCTCAGTCAGTCAATCTCCCCCTTTCTTAGCCCTCTGTTTTCTCATTTGATCTTTTTTTAAGATGATCTGAAGACATTGACCCTCTCCTTCTTTTATTTTTCTCCCTATTTAACCATTATTTCCCCCCCTTATCAGTTCTTGCCCCTTGTTTGTAAACGGGCGGTACCTGGGACCTAAATCTGGCTTTTGATTGGTTATGGGTGTATCTTAATATTTAATTATTAATGTGGCCCTAAGGGACTTTCATCAATAGATGGCACTATTTACCTAGGAATGAAGACCCGAATTAGATCATTGATGACCTGGTTAAATAAATGAATTGACCTTTAATTCACCTATACTGGGGATATTTCAAATTACATTAAATATCTGTCTTTGGTTATGTATATTCGTTGATTGAAACAGGGTTGGTTATAATAATAATCATGCAATATGTCTATATCCTGTATCCATCTAACCTGTAAGAATAACTGATTGATACATTCATCTTTACAAAGAAAAATAGAATCTAATTATATTAGTATATCTATATTACCTTTTACCCCTGAATCAGTCAAGGATGCAGTTTTAGACATTACTGTAGCAATCACACATTTAGTTTGCGTTTGTATATCATGCATGATTCCAATAGATTAATTTACGTTCTAATATCCTGAAAATATGGAAGCGACCTCAGACTTTGGGTTTGTATGGCTGACAAACAAACTGGATCGCCTGTGATGTTTATGCACAAACAATTGCATAGTTTGTATACCCCTTTGAAGCTCTATGAGTTTAAGTATCTCGGATTGTAAAGTCCCATTGAGTAATGAACCATTGTTCTCGTTACCCTTGTACACTTATAGCTCACAAATTAAACTGTAGATAAGTATTCCTCCTGTTTACTTCTTAAGGTTACAAAATACAAAGTTCCTTTGACCTGTGTTGAAACAGCATTACGTAATGTCCAGGCCAAGCTCACCAGCATCCATATTGTTTTTCTTTTAATATTAAAAATTATGGGGCACCAAATAGCACAACAATATTTTTATAGGTATTATAATAATTAGTAGTAATAGTTGTGGTATTGTAATTATATATCCTTTGTTGTGCGGTTTTGTGTGCGCTGTCACTTGCAATTTCTCTTTTGTTTTTTCACGTGTACAAATACGCGGACAAATAGCAGCACCATTTTTAATCCCACTATTAACACCAATATCACTCTGTCTAGTTTGTGTACTTTTTTTGTGTGAATTCCCACATCAGCGAATAACCCTCCAAATGTTCTTTCATTTAGAGAAATGTTGTGGAAATGTAGACTACATGGCTAGAACCTTCTTTGGAGAGAAATTAAGGGTCCGTACTCATATCATTTTTACAGAAAAAGGTTCAAATGCATCAGCTGACCTCGGAGCAAGGGTGGTAGAGGCTAATGATGTGGAGGATTTTTAGCTCTTAAATAAGGACAGTGGGAATCTAGATCATATGGTCATTTGGTTTTAGATGTCGTCCATTTCTGCACTAGTTTAGTACATTTGGCTGTTTTTTGCTCACAATGCTCTGTAGAGATGACACTTTTGATGCAAAGGAAAATATGTGTTTATTAACTATTATCCCACTTGGTGTATATTCACTAAATAATTAGCTCTACTCCAACATTCCTGCAGAGGAAATACATTCACCTAAATTTTGCTTATTTCTTGCAAACAGGCTCGCATCAGTTACGTGTCGACTTTGTAGACTTTGAGAACGCCAAGACATTTGCAGTGTACAAAGATTTTAGAATTTCCTCTGAAATAGAGAACTACAAGCTGACAGTTGGGGAATATACTGCGGGCAATGCAGGTACTTGGTGCTTTGTATGCGGATAAATATGTTATAAAACAACAGCTCAACAAACCGTAACTGAATATTAAAAACTCAAGATTGATAATAATGTCACAAACATGACTCAACGTACACTATGCCTAAAACAGATCGGTAACACACATTTACACCTGTTTATTGAGGGGATGAAAGTTCCAGGACTCTCTTGCAAGCGCAAGCAGTACTGGCATGGGTATGCGCAAGGGGTGTGTCAGCCATGCATATTCTCATCCTAATTGGAGGCCAGTTGGTCCCGACAACCATTTATTATGCTACGTGCACTTTTAATCATTTTTAAGTAAAGAAAAGAATGGTTATTTATTGATTTATAACACCTTTACATTTGTTTAAAGAGTTATTCCAAAAACACTGTTTTCAAGATTCCAAGCACCATGACCACTACAATTAATTGGTTTCACGCCGCAATGAAATGTGTTGTGTTGTGCACCCTTATGAATACAGGTTCTGCCACTCCCCTGTACTGTGTATTGCTGACCTCACCTACAAATAAATATTGTTTTCACACATATATTGTCCGATTCCCTCCTCATTACACCCAACTCTTTATTTCAGACTTCAGAGATGTTATAAAATTGAGTTTTTTAGACATCACAGCAGCCAGTATTTAGGAGAGGTATTATGGCATTTTGGGATAAATGAAAGATTATGTACAAGTGGAGATAGCCAGCCTTGACCAGAACATTGAGAACCTCTCTGCACCATTTGATAAGTCTCTTCTTATATTCTTTTTCTGATCCAGGTGATTCTCTCGTTTACCATAATAACCGACCATTCACCACCAAAGACAAAGACAATGATGGAGACCCGAATAATTGTGCACAGATTTTTAAAGGTGGTTGGTGGTATGGGAATTGTCATCACTCCAATTTAAATGGCCTCTACAATGGAGGGGCACACAGTAGTTATGCAGATGGTGTCAACTGGAAGACAGGCAAAGGCCTGAACTACTCCTACAAAGTTGTTGAAATGAAGTTCAGGCCAAAGTAATCTACTGAAGATAGAATCAAAGCTATATTAGACTCATTTGTATCAAGCACTTCAAGGACTTTGGATGACAGAGAAAGGAGATCGAATATCCTGCAAGCTTGGTTATTATTGAGTATTTCTTTAAATCCCAAAATTATTTTCTTTAAGAAATACAAATTATCTGCGTACAGTCAGTACAGCTCCACAAAATATCTGTGCTATACATGCAAATTAAAATGAAAGCGTTTAATATGTGATGGGATGGAAAATGTTAATATGGGAAATGAAAACAAAAGAGTGAATAAATAACAATACAGTATATCTAGAAATAAAGTATATCTGATGTTTGCTTTAGTACACTGTTGTTCTTTGATGTAATTTTTGCTTTGCCTCCCTTTCTGTTGGTTTAATTAGATTTTATCTTCCTTAGATTGAGGCTTCCAGATTATCATTATTATTTATTTTTTCACCTTATTGTAGTTTATTTTATTTTGATATTTCTTAGTTAGATTTAATCATCTCATTGTGGTGTATTTGCACTCCACCCACTAGGATTTAATTTTTTTTATCTTTTCTTCGTGGTTCAATTTGCAATAGGTGAAACTGACTACCTAGCGATTAAAGGGTTTCTCCCTTTACCAGCATGGTCCTTTAAAGAAATAACACAAAAGCTTACATGCGATTTCACACCAAGGTCAGAGGGAGAGGCCATGTCTCCATTGCTCTGTCATCAGCATTCTATATTCAGAACACTGAAGTGGTCATGGTGTAATGTTATGCCATCACAGTGTAGATGTAAAATCAATACCATTATCCATTTTAATTTTGCTCTAAATACAGAATATCAGTACTGTTACGTGGGGCTGACAGAGCCAGTATTATCAGATTATTAAAAATGTGCTTGAAATCAGGTTGGTTTGTGCCAATCCTTTCATACACATTTGCAAGTCAAAAATCTGAGTTAATCAGAAATATCATGTCGCATACCCTCAGGACATCACTGGTTAATTATAGCTCTCCTGGTGCAAGATCACCTCCTTAAAGCACTGAAAGGGGTAAAAACATATTTTTAGGATGCCTTGAATGTCCAAACTTGAACTGTATGTAGTGCAATGTATCTTATTCGTTGGCAGGGGTTAGACATTGCAGAGTAACCCGGGAGTAGAATTCTACAGCTAGATTTAGTTTTCATGATTACATTTTCTTGGTATGCAGCACAGCACATTAGAAAAATAAACAGTTCACTTTTAGGCTATGGAATGCAGATGGCTTTTTAATTTATCTTCTAATACAGGATAAAGATATTTTAAGTGAAGTGAAGGTGGACAGAGGAATCGCAACATAGAAGACTTGTCACATTCAAAATCCCAAGTACTTTTTGTTGATAGAAATTACGTTTAACAATTTTATTGCATTACTAAGAAGAATGGCATGCAATTTTGATGTAACAAGTACAATAGGAGAACAAGTAATAAAACCACTAATAAAATAAACAAAAAGAACGTACACATTTACACTTCCCCACTTACACACAAAATATACAGAATACCGACCGGCAAGTAGTAGTATCACAGTTGATTCAAAAGTTGTGCAAATTCTTAGTTTTCCGTAGTTACTAATATTATCATAAATTGGGTCTAATTTAGGGAGCCAATTTGCTCTCTTATCCACATCCAAAGAGTGTTAGGATGGAAAGATTAATAATCTAAACTGCAAACATAATTTAAACAATTATTTTTATTGGAGACGGCGTAGTAATAAATCTTACAAACAAATATTTAAGCAGTGATTGCAGAATAAATGGACACTAGTCGGACATCCCTAATAGCCAAGTAGTCATAAATATAACTAGTGATACCTTCAACATGCAGCTCACTCTGATGTCCGGGTACCCTCTTCGTAGTCACCCACCCGTTCCCCTGAAATTGCCTCTCTTTACTTTATTCTCCCCAAATCCTTTATTGTTAAATTACTTGCTGTTCCCATATGTAGTTATCTTTTGACGATACCACACCCCAGTCACACCCCTAAAATTAAAGTTTCCCTCTTTGTCCATTTTAAATGTTGGCAGGTATGTACATATCAAGACATTTTGAGAAGGTAAAAATCAAAACAACAATACTCTTTGTGAATCAGGAGAAATCCTTGAATCTCAGTTCTCGGGGCGGAATTTCATTTCGGTGGCTTTTAACGAGTAGAAACTATCGTGGAAAGAGTGCCAGATGATTCCTTTACCCTTGATTTTGTGGGGACCTTTCAGGTATTCCCCGTTCAGGTGGGAAAAATGGCAAGACTCAAACCACCAGCCTCCTTTGAAGTAATTGGCGCAGCTTTCCATGTTTTTAGGAGACTTGTCATTGTTTCGATCTTTCGTTGAGAATGCCTGATTTTTTTCAATTTCCAAGGAATTACCTAAATAACAGAGAAGAGGATATTGACATGGTCAAGAAACAGCCATAAAGAAGAGGACAAATGAAATCATGTCCTAGTCGGTCCTTATTATTAATATTTCTCCAGTGAGAGATGTTCAGGGTTCCTTGCACTCTCAGTATTTCAAAGTTGTTATTAAATTACATTTTTGAAGACTCTAATTAAAGGGAATTTATAGTCCGAAAAATAAAAAAAAATCAGGATAAGTTCCCTTCTATTGTTGGGACCTCTGTCCACCCCCTTTCGCTGCTAAAAAGTTAAGTTAAATAAAAGTTAACCTCTGCTACAGCTGCCAACTCCTTCTCCTCCTTTATCAGAATGCCTACAGACATCTTCCACCATCTCTTCCAATTCAGTGGTTCTCTTAGAGAAGCGTTGGGGATGAGATAAGCATGGACAGCAAAAAATGCCACATTGCTCCAATCAAATGAACTCTGTGAGCAGCATTAGTTTGAAAACCGAGTTTGACAGTCCTTAGAGGTGTTTCTATTAATTCAGCACAATCTCATTGTCCACTTCATTGAGATACATCATTGCGATGTCCTCTAGTGGTCGTTTAAACAGCCTCACATTATAGAATCATTATTAACAAGAGGCACCTAATTTCGAATTGTTACCTGCAGTACCGCCAGCATAGCTGCTGTAACGCAGAACATAATTATCAGACTCATTTTCAATGTAGAAGTCTCTGTACGTAGCATACGTCGAATTTCCCTCAAAATCCGCTAGGTCAATACGGAGAATGAACGAACCTGTTGATTAAACAGGAAGATTAGATCACTTTATAGCTGTCAATAATAAGATTTAAATACTCAAATGATCAAGTCTCTGCCATGACCTCCACACTGGATAATGTTATAGAATTTACTAAATATCTCATGGGAGGTAAAAAAATATCAACTCACTAGTTCACAGCACATGAACCAGATTGATGAAATGGTAGCACAGCTTGATGTGTGACTCTCTTTATATGTGTGGAATTCTGGGTATAAAACAGATTAGTGTTATGCTCCTACAGTGACTGGAGGATGTGGGCTATCTCCCAAGTGTCCCTATTTAGGAGGGACAGTCCCTATTTTGGACCCCAAACCATTTTCTATCCTAATGTCCCTCTTGTCTAGGAGCTCCATATTGTTGGTGTGTCTGAGTGTATCACAGAGCTCCACAGCTGTAATACTCCCAGTAATGTGTCTGAGTGTATAACAGAGCTCCACAGAAATAATACTCCCAGTAATGTGTCTGAGTGTATAACAGAGCTCCACAGCAATAATACTCCCAGTAATGTGTCTGAGTGTATAACAGAGCTCCACAGCAATAACACTCCCAGTGATGTGTGTGAGTGTATAACAGAGCTCCACAGCAATAACACTCCCAGTAATGTGTCTGAGTGTATAACAGAGCCCCACAGCAATAATACTCCCAGTAATGTGTCTGAGTGTATAACAGAGCTCCACAGCAATAACACTCCCAGTGATGTGTGTGAGTGTATAACAGAGCTCCACAGCAATAACACTCCCAGTAATGTGTCTGAGTGTATAACAGAGCTCCACAGCAATAACACTCCCAGTGATGTGTGTGAGTGTATAACAGAGCTCCACAGCAATAATACTCCCAGTAATGTGTCTGAGTGTATAACAGAGCTCCACTGCAATAATACTCCCAGTAATGTGTCTAAGTGTATAACAGAGCTCCACAGCAATAATACTCCCAGTAATGTGTCTGTGTGCATAACAGAGCTCCACAGCAATAATACTCCCAGTAATGTGTCTGTGTGCATAACAGAGCCCCACAGTAATAATACTCCCAGTAATGTGTCTGAGTGTACAACATAGCTCCACAGCAATAATACTCCCAGTAATGTGTCTGAGTGTACAACATAGCTCCACAGCAATAATACTCCCAGGTTTGTGTCTTTATAAATAAATGTGTTTAGAAATCAGTCTGTGTAAATAACATACATTGTTCTTGTTATAAATTACATTTTAGTTGTATAAATTATTAGTAAATCACCTAAAATATCTCGGACCAGCCCAGCCCCTGATTACAATTAAAGTGCCGCTCTCTGTCCATATGAAATGTTGTAGGTGTGGGTTAGGAAAACAGGAACAGCTCAAAGCTGGCGCATGCTATTTCTATTTTCAGCATAAATTATATAAAATACAAGCACGTGTCTTATTAAAATTACAGGTATTTCTCAGTTAACGACTTACCAGTTTAATGACTTTAGTGCAGGGAATCCCCGAATCTGAGTCTCGGGAATGCCCTCAAATCTATGTTCTATGTTTCCTCAATTCCCTGTGCTAACGAGCTGGTCTATGTTCAAGGGAATTTTCCCCGAACATAGATTTGAGGGATTCCCCACGCTCGTGAAGTGGTCTATGTTCAAGAGAATTCCCCGAACATAGGCCTGCTCCCTAGCGCATAGGGGACTTGGTTGTCACGCCGGTCTGAGGGATCCTCACTTACAGACCAATTTGCTTAATGACCTAGTCGTAGGAACGGAACTCGGTTGGTAAGTGAGGAGTGCCTGTATATATTAAAATAGTGAATATATCATTTCATATAAATTTTGATATATATTTTACAGAACATGCATACAGTTTTTAAGCTCCAGGGATCTGTCTAAATTTTTTTTTTCCAGGAGTCATTTCTGCTTTACCTACAATGTAAATATACATATTAATGTTTTAGGTAAAATACACAATTCTATTATAATTTTTAGATGTAAGAGTGGCTGATTTGGCAGATTTAGCCAAAAGCAAAGTAGGCACATGAAAAAAAGGTTTTGGGTCTGACTACCTAAATTCCACCCATTTTATCTTATCTCTTTTAGCATTTAGGAAAGTGAGCTTTAAATGCGAACTTGATATTTTACCCTTTGCTGTTAGACGGCGGATGTTATTGTTTCCGAGCCAAAATTCATTGAATTGGCTGCCGAACCCTTTTTTGTAGCTGTCCCAGTCCCGGAAAAAATCCAAAGAGCCGTCACTTCGTTTCTGAAAAACCTGAAAGAGAAAGCATGGATTTATTTTTGTTAATTGTCTGGATCAAGCAGAATTAATATTTATTATTGACGCTTTGCAAACCCAATATCAAGAAAACATTAGACGAGGTTAACTAGTTTACATTTAAGGTTACCTATTTTGAACATTTTGTAATACCATTGCTTGTTAAGTTAACAGAACACTCTGGACACCATGACAAACGTATCAGAATCAAGTTGTTGTGGTGCTAGGAGGACCCTGGTGCTGGCTTACCTTCAGGAATTAAATTGTTCACAAATGGTTTAATCCCAACGTCTTCTCTCCAGCACCATTTAGCTCTGCACTGTCCTTCTGCTTCTCTGGGATTCTTTAAACTGGATGAATGGTTCAACCCCTAAAGATAAGCCGGCACCAGGGACGTCCTGGCTCCATAACAACTTTGTTCTGATGAAGTTTTTATGGTGCTCAGATGTCCCTTTTAAGTACATTGTGCGATAAGTATGCAGTGAAAGAGATCACATATCACAAGACATATCTTCAGACAAAATCACAAAGGAAGACATGGAAGCTTTACCATCTGGTAGGAGGAAATAGGTAGGAAGTAGGTAGGAGCAATGTTCATGCACATAGCATTTGATAGGTTCTCCCCCCACCATTTTCTTATAACTGCTCTCCTTAGAAGAATGTGTGTGTTTAAGTCTCAGTACTTACGATCCATCCTCCACCATCAGTTTCCATGTCACATAGAACAGTCAGCGGTTTCCCCTCCTCTGGGTATATGGTGTACCAACCAGTAAGAGAGAAACCGCTGTTGAGAAGTTCTAGACAATTTTGAGGACCTAAAAGAAAAACAGATACAAACTCATACTGGATTTCTCAAAAAGCAGACTACACAAATGCTATTGAAAAACAGTAGATGCTTTTTCTTGAAATGTCCTGTGGCTCGTATTAAAGTCTAGGACAAAATAACCAACATGGAAACATTTACTATTATTAATGTTTTTTTCTGCAATTTATTTATGAAACTATAAATAATTATTAGTATTATTGTTAAAGCCACAACAAATTCCTCAGCGTTGTACTATGGGTGGACTAATGGACAAGTATTTGCAACAAGACGAGTTGGACGCACAGGAACATAAGGGTTGAGGGCCTTGCTCAAACCAGCTTACATTCTAGAGAGAGCTGGGGTATAGTGACACAAGAGATAAGGGAAGGATGTATTTCACGTACGGGAAAAGTAGGTTGCTAGAATAGTTTACAATGAATGCTTAGTTTTTTTTTTTTTTTTTATGACACAGTTGCAGGAGAGGAAGCAAGGTCGGTTATTAAGATGAAGGGAGGGAAGGCAGTTTAATTTATATGCTTTCCTAAAGAAATACATTTTCAACAATCATTTAAAGGAATGGAGACAGGGTGAGAGAATGGAGCAGGGAAGGGAGTTACATAGGAACTGTGCAGCCCTAGAGAAGTCTTGAAGGTGGGTTTCATAGGTCCAGCCAGAGTGTGGGGGCTGAATGGGACATACTTGTGTATTAGTGAGGATTAATCGATAGGAGCAGTGTTATTTAGTAAGAGATTTGTAACCAAGTACCAGAATTTTTAATTCAGCCCCCAATCTTATGGGAAGCCAGTGTAAGGACTGACAGAGGGGGAGACATGGGGAATGCAGGTGGACAGGAAGATGAGGCTCGCCACCGCATTCATTATAGATTATAGTAGGGCAAACTGAGAATGCGTAAAACCACGAGAAGCAAATTGCAGTAATCAATGCGAGAGAGAATTGCACATTGGACAAGCACCTTAGTTGCCTCTAATGTTAGATACGGGATGATAGCTATGTTTTTGAGATTGAAGCAGCAGGATTTGTTGATTGACCGAACATGAGTGGTGAAGGAGAGGTTGGTGTCAAAGGGAACACCTAGGCAGAGAGCCTACGAGGTAGAGCGGATGGAATCGCCATTGACTTTAAGGGAGACAGACATAGGAGTAGCAACACTTGAGGGAGGAGAGATGAGAAGTTCTGCTTTTGACAGGTAAAATTTTAGCAGAGAGGCAGTCAGAGGCATGGGTCAAGAGGGATGGGAGAGGACAGGTAGATTTGCATGTCATCCGCATAGAAATTATATTGGAAGCCAAAGACGCTGATGAGTTTACCAAGGGAGACAGTATTAATCAAGAACAGTAGGGGATCATGGACAGAACCTTGTGGAACACACACATAAAGGGATTCAGGATAAGAGGAAATGTCAGAATAAGAAAGACTGAAAGAGCACTGGAAGAGTTGGAGGAGCACCAGGAGAGATCAGTATCTTGTAGACCAAGATTACAGAGGATGAGAAGAAGTTGTCGATGATTGAAAGAATGTTCAAAGATAATTAGAAGAGAGTAGTGACCACTGGATTTAGCAGCAATTAAATTGTTGGATACTTTGGTCAGGGCCGTATTGGCGCAGAATCCATACTGATTAGATTTAACCTGTAAGGACCAAACTTCTGGAAGAAAAGGGAATCATGACATGTCACACATGTCATGTGTCCTTAAGGGGTTAAGGTTGAGTAGGTCAATCTCGCATACACAACTCTCTCAAGGACATTGGAGGCATATGGTAGTAGGGTGGTAGTTGGATGGGGATTCAGAGTCAAGGGTCAACTTGTTTAGGATCGAGATTACAGTTGCAAGCTTGAAGGAAATATGCCAGAGGAGAATGAGAAATTGAAAATTTTAGTGAGGGGCACAGAAAGAGAAGGAGACAGAGCAGGAATTAGATATGAGCGAATAGGATCAAGAGAATAGGTGGAGGGGCAGGAGAACTGAAGAAGAGTAGAATCCTCCTCTGGCATAGCAGATGCGAGTGAGCATAAAACAGAGGAGGGAACGGGGTTGGGGGAAGTATTGGTACAGTTAACAGAGAGGTTAGAGATCTATTCCCCAACTGCGGAAATCTTCTCAGTGAAGTGAGTTGCGAGGTTTGCAGCAGTCAAGTTATTTGGAAATGATAAATTGTCACATTTTTGCAGAGAACACTGTAACGGAATGCGATAGTATAGTCCACTATTTCCGTTGGTATCCCAGGTAATCCACAGTCAGAGGTTAGAAAGCAAGGCAATATTCCCAATCCTCCCAATAACCGGACGAAACACAGTTTGGGAGTCAACTAACTGGCTTTATTCACAGTGGCATATTTATACAGTTCCCCATGCAAGGGGTTTCCATACAGTGAATCCAGGGGATTTCTCCGATCATGCAATATACTTTTCCCAACAGGCTTTGCTGCACGAGAGGGATACTCCCACTAAAATGGACGATTAAGTGGATTATCCCCTCGTGCAGCAGAACTGACAATTTGTATTAAAATATGGTTTTTACGTTGTATTCGGCAGATTTATGTGACCGGACGTTCGGTAGATAGCTGGGATCTGAGCGCATCTTTTGGGAGAATACCGCTCAGCTCCCAGCTGAATTGACCGAACACCGCATGAAATACGTTTAACCATCGAGTTCGGTTTAAAACTACCGAACACCGATGGGGAACACAATGTGAGCAGAGCGGAACTCCCGAACGCTCTGGAAGTCCAGCGGTGTTCGTATCATCGAGTAGCCGTTTTTAGTACCAGGCGCTCGACGACCGAACACCGCTGGAGAGATCCTTTGATCCAAGATGGCCGATCGCCGCATGGTCGGTAGTCGAACGACGGCCACCTAGGAGAGCCTTTAATTACCGATTGCAACATTGTTGCAATCGGTTAATGAGTGCCACACGACTCTAAGCGTGTGGTCTACCTGGGGAGCCCGTATTCAGTTGGCGAACGGCCCGGATAGCCGCAATTCGTCAACCGAAGGGTTTGCATGCTGGTAGCTTAGGGCTGCCAGCATGCGAACGGTCATAGATAATACACACACAATGTAAAATATACAGTCCCCCCCTTTCAGCCTATGGACAACCTTGCTATATCACAGTCCAGAAGTGGCTAGGTTTGCCACAATGCTCCCCCAGAACCAAGCCGGCATACACAGTCTGATCCCAATGGAACGGCTTGGGGATGTCCGGGGGAGTACTCACAGATCATTTTTCAAGTTCAGTCTGTCTAGATAACCCGTCGGCGTTACCGTTTTGTTTCCCTGGCCAGTAATGAATTGTGAAGTCGAAGGGCTGTAGCGCCAAGCTCCAGCGCAACAGCCTGGCATTGTCCCCAGCCACACCAACGGGTTGTGATCTGTGAGTAAGGAAAAAGGTTGTCCATACAAATACGGCTGTAGCTTTTTGAGGGCCCACACCACGGCCAGGCATTCTTTCTCAATGGCGGCGTAGCTCACTTCACGGGGCAACAACTTTCGGCTCAAGTAAGCTACGGGGTGTTCTCCGCCATCTGCTCCCACTTGGCTCAGCACTGCCCCCAATCCAAACATTGAAGCGTCTGTGTGGACAAGAAATCTTTTAGTTGGATCAGGAGCAGTAAGTACAGGAGCATTAGTTAAAGCGGTTTTGAGTTGTTGAAATGCCTGTTCACACTCTGGGGCCCAGACAACCTGTCGGGGAAGGTTTTTTCTGGTCAGGTCCGTCAGGGGTTTGGCCAGGGCGCTGTAGTCGGGTACAAATTTCCTATAATACCCTGCAGTCCCTAGGAAAGCTAGCACCTGTGTTTTGGTCCTTGGGGTAGGCCACTTTGCCACGGCCTCAATTTTGGCTGGCTCGGGTCTCTGTTGCCCACACCCCACTCGGTGCCCCAGATACTGCACTTCAGCCATCCCTATGTGGCACTTACTGGGCTTTAAGGTTAACCCTGCCTCCCCAATACGATCCAAAATAGCCCCTATATGGTGTAGGTGTTCTTCCCAGGTCTGGCTAAATATGGCTATGTTGTCTAAGTAGGCACAGGCATACTCTTGAAAGTCGTCCAGTAGCCGATCTACCATCCGCTGAAAGGTAGCCGGAGCGTTTTTCATTCCGAATGGCATGACCTTGAACTGATACAGGCCAAACGGAGTGACAAACGCCGACTTGGGGATGGCATCATCGGCTAGGGGAATTTGCCAGTATCCCTTACACAAATCAATGGTAGTGAGATACTGGCCCCGTGCCATCTTATCTAACAGCTTGTCTATCCGGGGCATCGGGTAGGCATCAGACACCGTTTTGTCGTTTAGCCTCCGGTAGTCGACACAGAACCGGGTCGTGCCATCCTTTTTAGGTACCAGTACTACCGGCGATGCCCAGGGGCTATCGGAGGGTTCGATAACCCCTAGCTGTAACATCTTGTCTATCTCTGCCTTCATATGGGTCCGGACTGACTCAGGGACCCGATAGGGAGCTTGTCGCATCGGTAGCTGTCCCGGGGTTTCAACTCGGTGGGTGGCCAGCGGAGTGTACCCAGGCAAATTGGAGAAGGTAGCCCCTTTAGCCACAATCAGCTCTTGTACCTGTGCACGCTCTTGAGGGCTTAGCCGCTCCCCCAGCTGAACCCCCCGGGAGGGCTCTATCGGCTCCTCCGGTTCTAGTAGGTCAGGCAGGGGCAGATTCTCTTGATCCTCCGAGGCTGAGGCGCAGATCGCCGTCACATCCTCTACCCTCTCATGGTAGGGTTTGAGCATGTTCACGTGGAGCATGCGTCTCTTCCCTACCCCTGAGCAGGGGCCAATCACATAGGTGGTGTCGCATCTCTGCTCTACCACCTGATATGGGCCTTGCCAGATGGCCTGCAGCTTGTCTGTGCGGACGGGCTTTAAAATCAAAACCTTCTGTCCCACCTGAAAGCTGCGGTCTCTGGCTCCCCTATCGTACCAGCGCCGCTGGCGTTGCTGGGCCGCCTGAAGGTTGGTGCGCACAGTCTGGGTCAGCGCCTCCAGACGGTCCTGGAACTCCAGTACGTATGATACGATAGGGGTTCCATCTGTGTTACTCTCTCCCTCCCAGTGTTCCCTAATCAAATTCAAGGGCCCCTGCACCCTCCTCCCAAACAGTAATTCGAACGGGGAGAATCCTGTCGATTCCTGGGGGACCTCTCTATATGCAAAGAGCAGGTGAGGTAGGAACCTCTCCCAGTCCTTGTGAGTTTCTCCGAACGTACGAAGCATCTGCTTCAGCGTACCGTTGAATCTCTCGCATAGGCCATTGGACTGGGGGTGGTAGGCGGAATTGACTATCGGCTTAATGCCACATACCCTCCACATATGTTGGGTGACCTCGGCAGTGAATTGGGTGCCCCGGTCAGATACTATTTCTTGGGGAAACCCCACTCGGGAGAATACCTTCATTAGGGCTTCAGCTACTGTCTCAGCGTGAATATTAGTGAGCGCTACGGCCTCGGGGTACCTAGTGGCGCAGTCCACTATGGTTAAGATATATCTTTTCCCAGAGGGGCTGGGCTTTGGCAGGGGTCCACTATGTCTACGGCTACCCTGCTGAAGGGCTCTGCAATAATGGGCAGGGGACATAGCTTGGCCTTGTGGCAATCTCCTCGTTTACCTACTCGCTGGCAAACGTCGCAGGAAGTGCAATACTGTCGCACGTCCTTGGAAATTCCGGGCCAGAAGAAAGCATGGGTTAGGCGATACCTGGTACGGGTCATCCCTAAGTGTCCGGACAAGGGAATATCATGAGCAATTCTAAGCAGCTCCTGTCTATATTTCTGGGGCACCAATAACTGTTTTGTGGTCATTGTGACGGACCCCCCCACTTCCCTCTCCGCGATGCGGTATAATAACCCTCTCTCCCATGTGTACCGCTCCCCCTCTAGCCCTGCCTGGTCAGTGTGTACTCGGTCCCGATATACTTGTAGGGTGGGGTCGGTCTTTACCTCTGCCTCAAAGGTAGTCGGGGTATCCCAGGACATGTGAGTCGTGTGGGGGTTATGGTCTCTTACCTGAGCCTCAGAGTGTATTGGTGGAGCTGTGGTGCGAGCCTGCTGACGGGTAGTCACTGGATGGGCTTCCTGGTATGGAGCCTGGGGCATAAAAGCAGAAGTCATCTGGCCCAAGTCATTCCCCAATACGACATCTGCGGGTAAATTTTGCATAAGCCCCACTTCCACAGTCCCTTCCCCCACACCCCAATCCAAATGTACTTTGGCAGTGGGCAGCCTGTATACTGCTCCCCCTGCCACTCGCACTGCCACGGATCCTCCAGTGTGGGTTGAGCCAGGAACTAAATGTGGTGCAAGTTAGGGTGGCCCCGGAATCTCGGAGCCCATGTACCTCCTTCCCTTCCAGGGTCACTAGCTGGTGATGATGCTGCCGGTTGTCAGTGGCCCGGACTGACATCACCTTGTGGAGCACTCCTAGAGGTTCCTCGGTCTGGATGCTCAGTATTTCCTGGGTGGCCGGGGCTACTTGGTAGTGATGAGCAGCGGCCCTTGGTGCCAAGTTTTGTCGCACCTGGTTCCACGCTTGTCTGCTCCTGTTCTGCATGCACTCTCGGGAGATGTGTCCCCACTGTTTGCAGGTGTGGCATTGGATGTTAGCCTGACCATTGTATCGGGAGGGGGGTGGTGGATTACTTGGCGTGAACCTGGCCAGGGGTATGGTGGGGCCAGTAGGAGTAAGGTTACTGGGTGGCCCGGCGGGTCGAGAGTAAGTTTTGCTTTGGAGTCCGTGATGCCTCTGGGCATCGAAATGTTGATCCGCTAGTCGAGCAGCTTCGGTTAGGGTGAGGGGTTTTCGATCTCTCACCCATTCTTGCGCCTCTGGGGACAAGCCATTAAAGAATTGCTCCAGCAGCATTAACTGCCGCAATTCTTCCATCGTGGTAGCGTTGCTGGCTTGTATCCAGCCTTCTGATGCTTGGTCCAGCTTGTGCGCCCACTCCGCATGAGAATCTTTCTCGGGTTTGCGCAAGCCTCTGAACTTGCGCCGGTATGCCTCTGGGGTAATGGCATACCTCTCTAAGATCGCCCTTTTTACTTTTGGGTAATCTTTGCTGTCCTCTCGGGGCACAGCGCGGTAGGCTTCTGCTGCCCTACCCGATAATTTGCCTGCCAGTAGCGGTACCCATACTGCGGGTTCCAAGTCGTGTAAGTCACACAGCCTCTCGAAATCTTGTAAATACCCGTCAATCTCATCCTTTTCTTCACAAAACACTTTAAATGCGTGATGTGGGATTTGGGGTTTTACCTGTCCGTATATGGAGGCAGTAACAGACTCTGCCCTGGGCGGTGTCTCCGGAGTGCGGTTTGCCATCAGATAATCCTGTACATCTGACATCAGCACGGTCAATATTTCCAAGGGTACTGGCTGCGGCAGAAATTCCATCCTGGTTCTCAGCTCTCTCTGGTATGGGGTCTCTTCCATGGCTGGTGGAGGTGTAGCGCTGCGAGCTCGGTCTCCCTCCATCAGTTCAGTGATCAGCACAGCTTTGGATTTGTTGCTGGATATCTTACCCCTGGCTTCCAGTAGCTCCTTTAATGTCTGCCGTTTCAGTACGGTATAATCAATCTCCATACGAATTGCCCTTGCTTTCCTTGTTCGGTAGTTTCAGTTTACACGAACACTGCTTTTCGGCTGTAAGGTTTGGATCCCGTCGCTTGCCACCAATTGTAACGGAATGCGATAGTATAGTCCACTATTTCCGTTGGTATCTCAGGTAATCCACAGTCAGAGGTTAGAAAGCAAGGCAATATTCCCAATCCTCCCAATAACCGGACGAAACACAGTTTGGGAGTCAACTAACTGGCTTTATTCACAGTGGCATATTTATACAGTTCCCCATGCAAGGGGTTTCCATACAGTGAATCCAGGGGATTTCTCCGATCATGCAATATACTTTTCCCAACAGGCTTTGCTGCACGAGAGGGATACTCCCACTAAAATGGACGATTAAGTGGATTATCCCCTCGTGCAGCAGAACTGACAATTTGTATTAAAATATGTTTTTTACGTTGTATTCGGCAGATTTATGTGACCGAACGTTCGGTAGATAGCTGGGATCTGAGCGCATCTTTTGGGAGAATACCGCTCAGCTCCCAGCTGAATTGACCGAACGCCGCATGAAATACGTTTAACCATCGAGTTCAGTTTAAAACTACCGAACACCGATGGGGAACACAATGTGAGCAGAGCGGAACTCCCGAACACTCTGGAAGTCCAGCGGTGTTCGTATCATCGAGTAGCCGTTTTTAGTACCAGGCGCTCGACGACCGAACACCGCTGGAGAGACAAAGGATCCAAGATGGCCGATCGCCGCATGGTCGGTAGTCGAACAACGGCCACCTAGGAGAGCTTTTAATTACCGATTGCAACATTGTTGCAATCGGTTAATGAGTGCCACACGACTCTAAGCGTGTGGTCTACCTGGGGAGCCCGTATTCGGTTGGCGAACGGCCCGGATAGCCGCAATTCGTCAACCGAAGGGTTTGCATGCTGGTAGCTTAGGGCTGCCAGCATGCGAACGGTCATAGATAATACACACTCAATGTAAAATATACAGTCCCCCCTTTCAGCCTATGGACAACCTTGCTATATCACAGTCCAGAAGTGGCTAGGTTTGCCACAAACACTTTAGGGGCTCACATAGAATTCTATATAATTGTACTTTAAGAAAAAAAGTCTTACCTTTAGATTCGTTGACGCAATCTGATTCCTCGATATCTCCCTTTTCACCTGTGTGGATAAAGATAGAACATAAATATGGGCTATAATATACATTAAAAATACGGTTTCTACATTTTTCAAGATTCTACTGAATCTGGAGTGGTAAATTAATATCGAAATATATACATACATGATTTTGAATTATGGGATATGAAGACCAAGTATGATGCAAAGACAAATGTATGGTTTCTGGTTACATAGATTGATATTTTTCCTATTATGATGTTGCAGCAGTGGTAACATCACTCTGCCTTATTCCCAGGTTTAAATCCTGGTCAGGCCATCTCACCAGTAAGTGTCTTTGGGCAAAACATGTATTGATATATATATGCGCCTCAGACCCTCATAGATTGTAAGCTTGTTTCATCATAGTCTTCTTCACCTATAATTATCTCCTTTTTATAATAGTAAAGCACCGTGGAATATGTTGGAGCTATATAAATGCTATAGAGATTTATTGAATGTTGTATAGAATATTAAACTTTGCACACATCTCATAGAATCTGATCATACAACACAATCTATTTACATGCAATAAAAACAAACAAATGATTAGCGTAAAGGCGCTATATGGACAAGACAAGTCAGTGATGCTGAACTCCACTGTGAAATCAACCACTAAATTTCACAAATTGATGATGAAAAACACGATAACAAATGGTGGACAGCACACTTGTGTACCATAAACACATAAAACCAATAATTAGTGTGGAATGTGACAGTGAATCCAGCTGTCACTATAAGAGAAGTGCCGTCTTTGTCCCCTCGTAACGTCTTACCCCTTACCCCTTCTAACCCCCTCATTTGAGGAGTAATATTTCCAGAGAGGACAAAGATGGGGCCTGGAACTTACATGATACCTAGGAGGAAACCAGGAGTTCAGAAGGGGTCTGTAAAGTGCCAGAAATGATGCGGCAAGCCTGAGAAGGCAGGTCGTGAGTAGATTTTGGCCCCAATTTTCCACTTCTATGAATGGAGACTTAAACAGCTTTTGTCAATATTCACCTGAGGAAGGCACACCAGCCGAAACATGGTGTGCTATATTCGGGACTTGAAGGACTTTTATGCTACACCTTACTTTCTGCAATATAAGACTGTTACGTTGTTGTTTAATACATTTGTGTACTCTATGTTAACTTGATGCTTGTCATTATCATTCATTTTGGGAGGATTCAACATCAGAAGATTTAATCAAGGAACTTTACCATCCCACATTGGTTTACTTGAGCCAGTCATGTACAGGTTCATACAAAATGTGAGTGGGATGCAATAAAGATTAACCTTCTATTGTGTTAATAGATACTGTGTACAACTATATTGCCCTATATCAGTGTTTTATCTTATAGTGACAGCTGGAATCACTTTTATATGGGTATATTCTTTATTTATGAATCAATTCACTGTCGCATTCCACACAATTTATTTATATCCTGATGTTGTGTTCCAAGCAAAGGTCATGTTTTCACCATCCCATTCAGGAACTTTCACTTTGTGGCCACCCTGGACCTGTGCGTATTCTGCAAGCCCTATCTCTTGTCTTATCACAGCTCCTTCATAAAACCACGAATATTGCCCTTGATAGGCTACTAATGCCAGCTATGGTGTGGCTGCTATCAGCTTGGGAAGTAGTTCCTTTTACATTATCACCATTAAGGCTTACCAGATTATCTTGTATGGCCATATGAGTTAAACTTGTAGAAACCAAAAAAACACGATTCAGTTGTTTTCTGTTGCTTACAGTAATTACTTCTGCCAAATATTAAAGGGAATGATAGGGGAAACTAACCAAATCTATCTTACTCCACAAGTAAGATAGATTTGGTTAGTAATTTCCCCACCTTTTAAAGGACTGCCCTGAATCATGTCCTTCTAGGCACTTAGCAAGCTGGGTAACAGGTCTGGGATAATACCTTCATTAAATCTCACAGACATTAACTCATACTAAAACATTAAAGGACCACTCTAGTGCCAGGAAAACATACTCGTACTCAGGGTCCCCCTCCCGCCCGGCTCTGGAAAGGGGAAAAGGGGTAAAACTTACCTTTTTCCAGCGCTGGGCGGGGAGCTCTCTGCCTCCGATCCTCCTCCGTTCCGCCCCGTCGGCTGAATGTGCACACATTCAGCCGGTCACATAGGAAAGCATTTATAATGCTTTCCTATGGACGCTTGTGTGCTCTCACTGTGATTTTCACAGTGAGAATCACGCAAGCGCCTCTAGCGGCTGTCAATGAGACAGCCACTAGAGGATTTGGGGGAAGGCTTAACCCATTAATAAACATAGCAGTTTCTCTGAAACTGCTATGTTTATAAAAAAATGGGTTAACCCTAGCTGGACCTGGCACCCAGACCTGGCATTAAGCTGAAGTGGTCTGGGTGCCTAGAGTGGTCCTTTAAGGGCAAAACACCATACAGAACATTTAAAGAAGATGTGAGTCTAGACCCTTTCCCAAAAGGGTTCCATGCACTCCAACATATCATTCAAACTACAATGTAGAAAGACTCAGGTGATGGTTTGAAATGATTGAACTGATTCAACCGATGTGAATTATCTTTATTAAGCAATAGTAAGGTGAATATTCTTTACCTTGAACTCCAGGCAATCCACTGGGTCCACTGTCACCTGGGAAGCATAGAGTAGATATTATAATCTCTGTGATGGTCATGTTAGGAAGATGCCCATCTCTTAATTATACTATGGTATCATACCTACCATTCAGGGTTATTCAGTAAATTGGTCATTTCTGGGAATTCACCAGAGAGTAGTAATTTTATGAGGACATCACAATTTATATATAAAAGTAGCTGAGCTGTAATATGTTTATAGTTTGCCTATTTTGGGCAAAACATTTATTTCATGGTTTAATGACTAATTAAAAAATAAATAATTAAAAAAAAACAACTCTAAATTTCATTCAGCTTCTTTCTTTTGGAAAAAAAAGATGCATGTAGGTGGGATTAAACATTATACTGAATCCTTTGGCTTATAATACCTAATAAAAAAAAACCAGACAATTAACAACATTAAACATAACAGACGGGATCATCAAATATTTTGCTTATGGGTGTTTCAAAGAAATCTGCTTGTAGTTTGGGGAATGCAGATTCCCCAAATATCACTGGAATGTGTAAATTATGTCTGTTTTAGACATATAACCCAAAACCTACCTTCCCTACCTGAATGCAATGAAAACCATATAACCAATGCCGCTAGAACATGCACACAAGGACACATGACGTGTGTGACATGTCATGATTCCCTTTTATTCCAGAAGTTTGGTCCTTAAGGGGTTAAAACATAAGCAGTATAGTGGAAGGTACATTTCGCCACACTGTGTTAAGTTATGTGTAATGCAACATACTAATCCAATTAATTTCCTAGTCAGCACTGTCAACAAGGGAAACACTTAAAGAGTATGTTATTAGGCCATGTGATCCTTCTAACCAGACATCATATTTAAATAGATTTTTTCCAGTATCACCAACAAAGCAAATTATTTCATAAAACCACAAAGGAATCAGGACAATTCTTTTTGAAGTGGTTTATTTTTTCCCGTTCTTTCATCTATTCAGATATCATTCCAGGCCATATCTTTTAATGCCTATATTTTACCCACTACAAAGTATTGCTGATACCAGGAGCGTGCCAAAAACCCAGGAAAGACTTACTGCAAGAGCCTTCTGCAACTAACCTTTGAGTCCAGGTAGACCCTGTAGTCCATCAAGACCAGGAAGCCCATTTATACCTGAAATCAAAATATATTTAGAAGAAATACTAGAATAAGCCATAAGAGTTCCAATGGAAACACTAAAAGAATCTTCACGGGAGGTAGTGCCAAAGGGACACTCAGAATAGCAAGCGGTTTTAAGAATATAAATACTTGTGATTAGTCAATAATTAGACTCATAGATAGCAGGTTGCTTCTTCATGAGGGGCTAGTCAGTGTGTCTGTGTGTGTGCATCTGTATGTCTGTCAGTGTGTATCTGTGTGTCTGCCAGTGGGTGTTGTTTTCTGTCTGTCAGTGTTTGTGTGCATCTGTATATGTGTGTGTATCTGTGTGTCTGTCTATCTGAATGTGTATCAGCTTGTGTATATTTGTATCTGTGTATCTGCATGTGTGTCAGTGTGTGTATCTTCATGTATGTGTTTCACAGTGTGTGGGTGTGTGGCAGTGTATATGTATATGTGCATACATCTCAGCATTTAAACGCCAACACTACACACAAATAAACACCTGTATGCAAACGTCAACACTACATACAAACACACACCCCTGCATTCAAATGTCAACACTACATACAAACACAAGCCTCTGTATCAGACAAAAAAATTATATATAAACACACCCCTGCTTTAAAAAACCAACACTACACATAAATGCATGCTTGCATTCAAACGCAAACACTACATGCAAACACACCCCTACATTCACACAAACATACTCCATACAAACACATGCTTAAAGTCACACACAAATACTGCTCCGTGCTAAATACAATGCTGCAAGCATGGGGAATCTGTAGATCCCCAGCTTTCACAGCATTGTTGAAGTTGCACGGCAGATGGGGATCTATCTTTTAGCCACCCTGTGTACATACACAGACAGCCATACACTCTGTATGTCTCTGTATGACTGTCTGTGTATGTATTCAAAAGGAATAAATGCAGGCAACACTCCAATAGTAAGGATGGTATATTTATTGACAGGTGAACCACCCCATAGAAAGTGCGACGCTTCGGCTCAGCAGAGCCTTATTGCATGATTAAAGCTCTGCTGTGCCGAAATGTCGCACTTTCTATGGGGTGGTTCACCTACCAATAAATATACCATCCTTACTATTGGAGTGTTGCCTGTATTTATTCCTTTTGAAGACTTTACTGGTGGATCCAGCGATGTCCGCCTGACACACATGTTTTTTTTTGTTTGTCTGTGTATGTATGTCTGTGTATGCCTTGTCTGTATGTCTCTTTATGACTGTCTGCGTATGTATGTCTCTGTATCACTGTGTATGTATGTCTCATATCCCTTTCTCTATGTTTCTTTATGTCTGTGTCTGTATTTCTCTCTGTGCCTGTGTCTGTAGGAATGAATGTCTGTGTTTGTATGACAGTGCACCTGTATGTGTAGATTGTATGACTGTTTGTTTGATTGTGTGCCTTTTGTGACTGTGTGTCTGTATATCTTTGTGACTGTGTGCCTGAATAACTATGTCTGTGTGCTTGCATGGTTGTGTGTCTGTATGTTTGTGTATTTGTGCATGTATGTATTTTTGCCTGTATCTATGTCTATATGGGAGAAAAAGAGAGATAGATAGGGGCTGTAGGTGAAGTAAGAAATACAAAAGGGTATGAGTGGATATGAAACACTAATGGGGGTAAGAAATTGAAAAGGGGGGCTACGAAACACAGAGGTGAAGATGCATTTTTTTGGGGAGAGAGGTGATGGGGCGTCAAAATGCATCTTCGCCCGTGTAGTCAAAAATCTTTGCACCGGCCCTGATTGCAGGGTGCATGACACCCTGACCACTGCATGACCACTTTATTTAAAGTGATCTGGGTGCGTATATTGTAAGTTATATTAAGGATTTAGCAAATTACATCATAATCCAGTTTAGTCCACTCACAACCAGGGCATATCATGCAAATGAATAAAAATAGATACATTGTTTAATTTCTCCTCTTTTCTGTATGCTTTCTCTATGTTGACTGCAAGGAGCAAAGCACAAAACCACAATGATATACAGGTAATGCCCATGGTTGTAAGAAAGAGGTGTGGATTTCTACATTTAATCCTTTCATTCAGTTTTAAACAATTATTGAGCAGTTGAACACTAAATAGGGTTCCCTGCCTTCCCACAACCCGGCCCTTTTGGAGGTGTGGCTAAGGCAGAGATTGCACACTTCCTTGTAGCCATACTGGTTCATACCAGCAATGGCACTGTGATAGGTTGACAACAGTCAGCTGACTCTCTCAGCCAATCACAGCCACCCATTGCTGCTCAGGCTAAAGCTTCCTCATTAGCCCAATCATCACAGAGGGGAGGGGCTGCTGGGGACTATTGTTTAGCATTAAAACATTTAAAACAGTTTAATTCTGAATAGAAAGAAAGTGCCATGGGACAATATAAAAATTTCACCGACATGACGCAATTATGGTGCTTACAATGTTCCTTTAAATTCTTTAATCAATTTTACAATTATATACCTGGTGCTTCAAACCCTTATTAAATATGGTAATGTTGGATCTCTGATAAATATATAATAATTACCTTTGATACCAGGAGGTCCAGTAAATCCAGACAATCCAGCAATACCTTTTTAATGGGATAAAATGAAAACCCATTAGTTAACAAAAAGCAGACATATTAAGAGATTTGGGATATTAATAACAGAGAGACATTATGACATGATCAGAAAATTGGATCTCATAAACTATTAGAGGAATCCAGCAGCTTAGATGATAACCTGCACAGTAGCGTCATTGGTGGTTTGATACCAACAGGTCAGAACAATCTGAAATAAAGTTCAATAGGATTAAAGGAACACTTCACTGCCCAAATAAATAAAAATAGTTAATCACTATTTAGTTGATATGCCTCCAATGAAAACATACTTGCATTTAATTATGCATTTTTTTTCCCTTTGGGGGTTTATCTAAAAAAAGATTGTAAAAGCTGCATATCTCTTGTCTGCAGCCTTGGCAAGCCCTCCCCTTCTAACCCCGCCCAGACTCTCTGTAGCTGTCCAATCACAGACTTTCCAATGTAGATCAATGAGAAGTCTGTGCAAGGCAGGTGCTCTGGGCAATTGCTGCCTCTTGAGTTTAGCTTCACTGAGCTAACCAAACCAGGAAGTTAACAGCCATGGGATGTAACCAGGTTCATTTATAAAAGTGCTAAATTCTGTTGAAATCTGCACTGTTTGCAAAATGAAAAAATAGTATACACCCTTTACACATAACCACTTCGGCAAGCTAAAGTACGCAGATGTTTGGAGGGTCTTTTTAAATGTGCAGCGGTTGATTCTGTTTGACATTGCTGTGTGCTTGGAAAAATCAAGTAGCATGGGGCTAGAGTGTACAAGGCCTTTGTGGTTGGGTAACCTTTTTGCCCTTCTGGTCCAGGTTCCCCTTTTTCACCAGGTAACCCAGAAAAACCTGGACATCCTTGCAGGAAAGCCACTCTATTTACATCCCCGATTTCGAAGAGTTTGACATCTGAATGAAAAACACAAACAAAAAACAAGAATTAAAGAGTAGCAATATGACGCATACTTGGTCATCCTTCCTGGCATAAAAGACACTGTGACACAGGTCAGCACTGGATACTTTATATCGCCCCCAATGTTGGCTCCTGCTCTCCATGACCACTTTCACTTCATCAGATCTTCATTTACCTTGATTTTTCTGGTTCCCCTCTCTATATCTTCATAGCATCTAAAAGAGTGGGTTTCCCTCTAGGCTACACCTCCCATTTCTCTTCGTCCTTCGTCCAATCTGACCTTCTTGTTGCATATTCCTCCACTGTAACATTATGCAATCTCACACTATGACTATCCTAGTTTCTTCTTCTGAATAGCTTTACTAAACACATAATTCTTCAATTGCTTTGCTTAGTTTACATTTGCTGCTTCCAAGTATCTTCTACACTTTTATAAACAAAATATGAATACCGCACTCAATCAATAGTACAAATAAATGTTAAACCTATGCTTAATTTCACAGTATTTAATGTAAAGCATATAAGTATAATTCATAAAGATAATGGTATATCATCAGATTGTCACATAATTCATCTTATATACACAAACTTTGTACAATATCTATCTAGACACAGTGTCTTCCTATGCATACTGAATAGTTCAAAAAAGATGAAAAAGTGAAAAAATGAAAAAAGTGAAAACAATGAAAAAATGAAAAAATGAAAAAAAGATAAAAGAAAAAATGAAAAAAGGCAAAAAAAGAAAAGAATAAAATATGAAAAGACTGCAAAAATAGAAAAAATAGAAAAATGGAAAAATACTGAGAACAAAAGGAAAAATGCAAAACATAAATAAGATGAAAAAATGTATATCAAATATGAAAGTCCTAGTAAGTGGCAGTCCAGTATATAGTGCACTATATGTTTGCCCACTATCTGTGGGTAGGTCTCACCAATGTCGTCTGTTTCTTTATATCTGAAGGAAGGTGCTGTAGTCTGTGAGAGATGGTCTGGATGGAAGGGATGGATAAAACGATATCCTGATGTTAGAAAGAGTGATCACCACTCTGTATCTGCTGGTGGTTGGTCAGATCTCTTTGTAGTCAAATGAAGTCAATCGGTAGTATAAGGCTCCTTTGGAGATGGACTGTAGTTTCTAGGAGGGCTTTCCTTGTGAGCTTTCCTGGTAAATGGGCTGCGCGCTCGGGACATATGCGTCCCTTCGGTGGCCCCAGTGTCCGTGCTGTCAAAAGGAAAACATCAGGGTTTAAATATCTTCAGATTAGGCGGCAAACCCTGCCGCATTAAGTCCCCGGTCCTACTTCCGCATTCCGACGCATACGTGCGTCATTGCGTCATGCGTATGTCACACAACTTTATTGAAAACGAGCAATCTAATAGAATTCTTAAGCTAGCGAAATTACAGGTTGTTTCTATTACCACAATGCTTTTATAGATACAAATGAGTATCGGACCCGGCAGTAGGGATCTATATATAAACCCCAATGGGAATAAGGATATAAATTTCATATAAACAATGGATTAATATGTACATCAATGATAGTGCATAAGTACTGCATCAATGAATGCATATCTTATAGACAGACTTATATATACTTAAAACACAGAATAGTACATTGTATCATTATGTAAATGCTCACCTGTAACAGGAGATCAAGAGGGAAAAACGAAATCTTGTTGTGAGAAAGCTAGTTGGGTAACCAGCTGTATGGAAAAGAAAGAATAACTATTATGATCTCCGGTGGAGATTTGGAAAAATATTGAAAAATGTACAAAAAATTTTTTCAAAAATTTTTTTTAAATAGACAATGAAAAGGAGGGGGAAAATTTTTTTATTAAAACAAGGTAACTAGTACAATGCAATCGACCTGTCTATTATGACCCCATTGTGTCCCTAGACCCTGTCTGTAGGGGACCCTGTAATAGCGACAGGTAGCGGACCCTGAGAGGGTCAAATTGTTGGCAGGAAAGAGCCACGGACCAAAATTGGTCAAGGGGAGCCTATGTACGGAGCACAAAATCCCAGATCAGACAATGGTGAGGATATTGAAATATAAATATTATAAGAAATGTTTAAGGTCATAATCCTCATTGAGTCCTAGCGGTGACAGAGTCTCTAAGATACTGATCCATTTAGTCTCTCTCTGGAGTAAGAGCTTCTGTCTGTCTCCCCCCCTTCGTAGGGGTGGGATTCGATCTAGGATTTGGAACCTCAATTGGTTCACGTTGTGGCCATGCATTTTAAAATGTCTGGGTACCGGAGCTTCCACTTTATTATGTAATAATGCCGCCCTGATGCTCCTTTTGTGCTCCCCTATCCGCTCTTTCACTGGCCTGATGGTCTCCCCCACATAAAGGAGCCCACAGGGACACTTTAGAGCATACACGACAAAGTCCGAATTGCATGTGTAGTAATCTTTTACAAAAATTTTTTTACCTGATCTAGGGTGGACAAAGTATTCCCCCTTAATGACACTGTTACAATGTGAACAGTTAAGACAAGGAAAGGTGCCCTTCTTAGGTTCTGAGAAAAACCTAGTCTGTTTTTTAGAGGTACCAATGTCTGACTTCACCACCATGTCCCTCAAATTGGGGGCCCTCTGGTAAGCAAAGAGTGGTGGTTGTTGGAATATTGGGGGTAGTTGGGTATCTCCCTTGAAAAGTTGCCAATGCTTCAATATAACTTGTCTAATGTCCCTATTAAGTGGGGTATATGGTGTGACAAGTGTGAGTCTTTCTACTTTTTCTGTGGTCCTGGTTCCCGATAGAGTGTCTTGTCGGGAAAGGGTATCAACCCTCTGTCGCTGGTTATCAACCACCTGTGTGGGATAGCCCCTCTCTATGAATTTCTTGGCCATATAGTCTAGGCCCGTGATCACCTTATCCTCCTGTGAGACTATTCTTTTTACCCTTAGTAGTTGGCTATATGGTAATCCATTTTTTAAATGTGTCGGATGAAAGCTGGAATAAGTCAGTAGGTTGTTGCGGTCAGTGGGTTTTATATACAAATCACTCTGCAGGCAGTTACCTGTCCTCTGGACCTGGACATCCAAGAAGGGAACAGTCGTGATGTCGCAATACATGGTGAATTTAATGTTAGCATCCAGTGTGTTTAATGAATCAAAAAATTCCTGTAATTGGGCCCTCGTGCCGCTCCAACAAATGAATACATCGTCTATATATCTTTTCCAGACCAGACATTTGGAGAATAAAGGATGCGGATAGATACACGTTTCCTCCATACGGTTCATATAGATATTCGCATATGTTGGAGCGACATTCGAGCCCATGGCAGTCCCTTTGATCTGCTTGTAATACTTGTCACCAAAGGGACTGCCATGGGCTCGAATGTCGCTCCACCATATGCGAATATCTATATGAACCGTATGGAGGAAACGTGTATCTATCCGCATCCTTTATTCTCCAAATGTCTGGTCTGGAAAAGATATATAGACGATGTATTCATTTGTTGGAGCGGCACGAGGGCCCAATTACAGGAATTTTTTGATTCATTAAACACACTGGATGCTAACATTAAATTCACCATGTATTGCGACATCACGACTGTTCCCTTCTTGGATGTCCAGGTCCAGAGGACAGGTAACTGCCTGCAGAGTGATTTGTATATAAAACCCACTGACCGCAACAACCTACTGACTTATTCCAGCTTTCATCCGACACATTTAAAAAATGGATTACCATATAGCCAACTACTAAGGGTAAAAAGAATAGTCTCACAGGAGGATAAGGTGATCACGGGCCTAGACTATATGGCCAAGAAATTCATAGAGAGGGGCTATCCCACACAGGTGGTTGATAACCAGCGACAGAGGGTTGATACCCTTTCCCGACAAGACACTCTATCGGGAACCAGGACCACAGAAAAAGTAGAAAGACTCACACTTGTCACACCATATACCCCACTTAATAGGGACATTAGACAAGTTATATTGAAGCATTGGCAACTTTTCAAGGGAGATACCCAACTACCCCCAATATTCCAACAACCACCACTCTTTGCTTACCAGAGGGCCCCCAATTTGAGGGACATGGTGGTGAAGTCAGACATTGGTACCTCTAAAAAACAGACTAGGTTTTTCTCAGAACCCAAGAAGGGCACCTTTCCTTGTCTTAACTGTTCACATTGTAACAGTGTCATTAAGGGGGAATACTTTGTCCACCCTAGATCAGGTAAAAAATTTTTTGTAAAAGATTACTACACATGCAATTCGGACTTTGTCGTGTATGCTCTAAAGTGTCCCTGTGGGCTCCTTTATGTGGGGGAGACCATCAGGCCAGTGAAAGAGCGGATAGGGGAGCACAAAAGGAGCATCAGGGCGGCATTATTACATAATAAAGTGGAAGCTCCGGTACCCAGACATTTTAAAATGCATGGCCACAACGTGAACCAATTGAGGTTCCAAATCCTAGATCGAATCCCACCCCTACGAAGGGGGGGAGACAGACAGAAGCTCTTACTCCAGAGAGAGACTAAATGGATCAGTATCTTAGAGACTCTGTCACCGCTAGGACTCAATGAGGATTATGACCTTAAACATTTCTTATAATATTTATATTTCAATATCCTCACCATTGTCTGATCTGGGATTTTGTGCTCCGTACACAGGCTCCCCTTGACCAATTTTGGTCCGTGGCTCTTTCCTGCCAACAATTTGACCCTCTCAGGGTCCGCTACCTGTCGCTATTACAGGGTCCCCTACAGACAGGGTCTAGGGACACAATGGGGTCATAATAGACAGGTCGATTGCATTGTACTAGTTACCTTGTTTTAATAAAAAAATTTTCCCCCTCCTTTTCATTGTCTATTTAAAAAAAATTTTTGAAAAAATTTTTTGTACATTTTTCAATATTTTTCCAAATCTCCACCGGAGATCATAATAGTTATTCTTTCTTTTCCATACAGCTGGTTACCCAACTAGCTTTCTCACAACAAGATTTCGTTTTTCCCTCTTGATCTCCTGTTACAGGTGAGCATTTACATAATGATACAATGTACTATTCTGTGTTTTAAGTATATATAAGTCTGTCTATAAGATATGCATTCGTTGATGCAGTACTTATGCACTATCATTGATGTACATATTAATCCATTGTTTATATGAAATTTATATCCTTATTCCCATTGGGGTTTATATATAGATCCCTACTGCCGGGTCCGATACTCATTTGTATCTATAAAAGCATTGTGGTAATAGAAACAACCTGTAATTTCGCTAGCTTAAGAATTCTATTAGATTGCTCGTTTTCAATAAAGTTGTGTGACATACGCATGACGCAATGACGCACGTATGCGTCGGAATGCGGAAGTAGGACCGGGGACTTAATGCGGCAGGGTTTGCCGCCTAATCTGAAGATATTTAAACCCTGATGTTTTCCTTTTGACAGCACGGACACTGGGGCCACCGAAGGGACGCATATGTCCCGAGCGCGCAGCCCATTTACCAGGAAAGCTCACAAGGAAAGCCCTCCTAGAAACTACAGTCCATCTCCAAAGGAGCCTTATACTACCGATTGACTTCATTTGACTACAAAGAGATCTGACCAACCACCAGCAGATACAGAGTGGTGATCACTCTTTCTAACATCAGGATATCGTTTTATCCATCCCTTCCATCCAGACCATCTCTCACAGACTACAGCACCTTCCTTCAGATATAAAGAAACAGACGACATTGGTGAGACCTACCCACAGATAGTGGGCAAACATATAGTGCACTATATACTGGACTGCCACTTACTAGGACTTTCATATTTGATATACATTTTTTCATCTTATTTATGTTTTGCATTTTTCCTTTTGTTCTCAGTATTTTTCCATTTTTCTATTTTTTCTATTTTTGCAGTCTTTTCATATTTTATTCTTTTCTTTTTTTGCCTTTTTTCATTTTTTCTTTTATCTTTTTTTCATTTTTTCATTTTTTCATTGTTTTCACTTTTTTCATTTTTTCACTTTTTCATCTTTTTTGAACTATTCAGTATGCATAGGAAGACACTGTGTCTAGATAGATATTGTACAAAGTTTGTGTATATAAGATGAATTATGTGCCAATCTGATGATATACCATTATCTTTATGAATTATACTTATATGCTTTACATTAAATACTGTGAAATTAAGCATAGGTTTAACATTTATTTGTACTATTGATTGAGTGCGGTATTCATATTTTGTTTATGATATTGATTAGGAGGTTTTTTAGTAGGGTTATACCTCGAATACCGGCACCTAACACGTAATTGAGTGCCAGCACATATTGTCTTTTTGTATATCTTCTACACTTTTCACATCACTGTTAGCCTTTGTTGCTCCACTGGAAGCCTATTCCAGGTATCTACTACCCTTTTTATATCACTGTTAACATTTACTGCTTCCACTGGAAGACTATTCAAGGTATCTACTACCCTTTCCATATCACTGTTGACCTTTGCTGCTCCCACTGGAAGGCCATTTAACCCCTTAAGGACCAAACTTCTGGAATAAAAGGGAATCATGACATGTCACACATGTCATGTGTCCTTAAGGTATCTACGACCCTTTCTTTATAACTGTTAGCCTTTACTGCTTTCACTGGAAGGCTATTCCAGGTATCTACTACCCTTTCTATATCCCTGTTACTGCTCCCACTGGAAGGCTATTCCTGGTATCTACTACCCTTTCTATATCACTGTTACTGCTCCCACTGGAAGGCTATTCCAGGTATCTACTACCCTTTCTATATCACTGTTACTGCTCCCACTGGAAGGCTATTCCAGGTATCTACTACCCTTTCTATATCACTGTTACTGCTCCCACTGGAAGGCTATTCCAGGTATCTACTACCCTTTCTATATCACTGTTACTGCTCCCACTGGAAGGCTATTCCAGGTACATACTACCCTTTCTATATCACTGTTACTGCTCCCACTGGAAGGCTATTCCATGTATCTACTACCCTTTCTATATCACTGTTGGTCTTTACTGCTTCAGATTCCTAAATGTATTCACTGCAAAGAATGCAAATAAATGCAGCAAATTCCAATTCTGCCCCGACGGTGGTTAAAATGCATATTGACTTTAACTCAATCATCTTTTCTCTAGAACCACATTCTCTACGGAAATCATTTTGCTATTAATATTATTATAATCCAATAGACTATTGTGTACTACAAGAGAAACTACTTTATCTAAAATACCGAGCTCATCGACTATGTCATTAGCAAGTACCGTAAATTCCGTACCTCAGCTGCCCTTACTATGTAAAACAACCCCCCTCTCCAAACAAAAAGCACATACAAAATGTTTTAACCTTAATCCTTTCACTGACAAACTGGGTGAGAAATGATTATGTGACGCCTTCAGAGCAACGCAGGTGGAATAATATCCCCTACCATTTGGAGAATCTCCAGAAAATTAATTACACTAATCTGGAATATGCTCACCCAGGTAATTGTAGATCTCTAAATACTCTCTTCTTCTCCGTTTTAGACAATTCCATTTGGGAGTCTGATCAGCTACTTCCTGGTATGAAGGTGGTCATTGAAAGTTTGGGCAGTTAAGGATATGAAGCTGTACTCACCAGGGCAGTTGCCTCCTTGAGCGTTGGAGAAGGCGTTGATTAACCCAAACAGCAGACACACGACTCCCTTCCATGATAACATTATGTCTGTGGCTGTCTTTGCTAATGATCCCTCTGGGAATTGCGATTTATCATTGTCCAACGTACAAATAGTACTTTGACTCTTTCTCTAAATATTTGTCATTTACAACTTCCCAAAAACCCTTTGGCAGTCTGTCAATATTACCAAATATTAGATTTTGAAAGCTTCTGTTTCTGCAGAGCTGACTGATATCAGTATATATTTACCCACACAGGGAAATGTTTATTTTTCTTGTACTGACCAAAAGATATGCAATTTATTTAGGGTAACTAATTAACTATCTAAAGTTTTACCTCCGGCCATGACCTCTGGTCAATTTTGTTGTTCAATAATGAAGAACTTATATATAGGGTTACAGTTTTCTAACCACCTGTTGTTTCTTTCCTTAATCATTTTTTTTCTTAAAAAGTTTATATTTTAATTTTCTCTTGTTGAGAACATCAGTTATATATTTAGTGGATTTCACATTTGTTGTAAAAACACACTTCTTCTGCATATCCCTGATAGGATCAACAGACTTGCTTCCCATAACAGGTTAGGTTAATTAACTTGTTTTGTTGTGACAGGTAACCTTAAGTGAATATCACGAAAATACGTTTTTTTTTTTAAAGAAAATACAGAATGCGGGGAGGTGGGGAGGGTAGGAAGGGGGCACACGAGCAAAAGGAGGGAGGAGACAATTAAGCTTTCAATTTCAAGCACAGCGCGTAGTGAGGGGTGTAACTAGCACCCGGCATACTCTGCACATCAATATTCCTTGCTCTATGACAATTTATAATAGCAGAAGTAGTCATGGTGGTTGGAGTAACCCTTTAACAAATTGCACAGGAAAACAAACCCTAGAAAAGGTACAGAACGATCTGCAATACTTTGATAATTCTCTCTAATTGCCATGATTTATCTTATTCTGTAATGAGTATATTACTTTCTGTTCACTCTGTGCTTCTGACATTTTTTATATCTACAGTACGTTAAATGTTTCAAACGATAACGAGCAAAACATTCTACAAAGAATACAATGTTAATGTAAATAAAGTGCAACAGTGAAAAAAGTGCTAACGCCGTGCAATAAATTACACACTCTAAGGTGTCACTCCAAAAACACCAACACACAAAGTGTATAAGAAACAGTGTATGTGTAATAAGCAGATATAAATACAGAACACCCATACAATAGTATGTTTACAATATAATAAAAACCTGTAAAATATAAACATAAAGATATATGGTGTAGATTACGTCATTTTCCCCAGCCAGAAGAGTACACAGACTCGGAATAAGTAGGATCGAAAAGCAACAAAACACGCCAATTTTGGATGCCGCCTTTATTAACAGGACAATTTTAACGTAAGACTATTTGCACTTTGAAAAAGACCCAGAAGGGGTTGAAACGCGTTAGTGCGGACATTTTAGTTTTTTGTTTTTTTTTGCTCTCTATTTGTTTTTATTATTGTGTGGAATAAAGATTTGTTCTTTAGAGGAAAAAGAACAGCTCAATTTCTTCAGACACAACGGAAATCGGATTCTTATATCAGAACACCCATACCAAGCCGCCATAGTCTGAGTCAACTTTTACTGACTCAGCAGTATGTGAGTGTGCCATTTTATCATCTTTGCATACCTGTATTATTTTTGACATACTACACCATATATGTTTATGTTTATATTTTACAGGTTTTTATTATATGATAAGCATACTATTGTATGGGTGTCCTGTATTTGTATCTGCTTATTACACATTCACTGTTTCTCATCCATACAGTTTGGCTTACCAGAAATCAAACAAATGGGGACCGAATCAAAAAATCAAAAGGATACAAAAATGGGCCAATCAGTGTACTGCAAAATACACATATAACATGATATATTATTATCATGGTTTCAAGAACGTTGTGTCTTTAAGAACTGTGATAACCCCTGCCTTAGAATGGGGTATAAATATGCCTAGGATTTGCCACGGCACTTGTCTTGAAAAAGCCTGGTTTACACAGGCGAAATGGGTTGATAGTGCTGAGCAGCATCATAGCTTTTGAACAGTTTCAGCAGTACAAGGTATCAGTGACCTTCAGAGGTGCCAGTGACCCATCTTGGCCCAAGTTCATGGTGCGGCTCGCGTCACTGCACCGATGGAGTGGTAACCCTATGCTGAACTGTGTGCTGAACTGTACTTTGTGCATCTCTGGTTGTCCTTGGAAACAAGCACCACATTCATTTTAATATCGATTGGTTTGCAATTCAACTAAGTTTTGGCTTTGAGTCTGTGACTTTGTACACATTAAGTTCTTATCCTAAGTTTTTCTTGATATTTTGATATTGACCTTGGCTTGTGTTTGACTTCATGTATTTTTTGGAATTCTGACAGGCTTGTTATTTAGTTTTTACGTATTTTTATTATCCTGACCTTGGCTATTACTGACTTTGTCTTTATCTTTATTAACGTTAAGTCTGGCCACTCTAAGGCTCGGTAATACATCTATATTAGAATCTTTATTTGTGGGATTCCCCATTTCTTGTAAGTTAGGGTTCAACCCTGTGACATCTACATTGTCATGAGTCAACCCATTGCTTAAGTTCTAAGGATTGCATGGCTCAAAGGTCCATTTAAATATATTATATTACTGAGTGGTGCACACTTTTCAAGCTAGCCCACAGAGAGGATGTATTTGTAAAATTAGCATTTAGGAGATCCTAGGAAATTTCCTATTCTATTTTGCACACGAAAAAACTTGAGTTTAGAAAACATGAATAATATAATTATTTAGTGACTGCCCCCTAAATTGTGTTTTTTCCCCCATTAATTGTCTCTATTTTGGCGCTACGGGCAGAATACAGAATTGCGTATTAAAACAAACATGTCCAATCATTGTGCATACCCAATGATCTACTTGCTGCAAAATCTCGTGGTCACTACTCTATCCTAATTCTCCTTGACCTGTCTGCGGCTTTTGACACTGTTGATCATCAACAGCTTCTTCTCATCCTTAGCAATATCGGTCTACGAGATACTGCTCTCTCCTGGTGCTCTTCCTACCTCTCCCAGCGCTCTTTCAGTGTTTCTTTCTCTGGCTCTGCTTCTTCTCCCCAACTCCTCTCTGTTGGTGTCCCTCAAGGTTCAGTCCTTGGTCCCCTACTGTTCTCCATCTATACTGCCTCCCTTGGTAAACTCATTAGCTCCTTTGGCTTCCAATATCATTTCTATGCAGATGACACGCAAATCTACCTGTCCTCTCCTGATCTCCCCCCGTCCCTCTTGACTAGTGTCTCTGACTGCCTCTCTGCTATTTCTAACTGGATGGCTGCCCACTTCCTTAAACTAAACTTGACCAAAACTGAAATTCTGGTCTTTCCTCCCTCAAGTGTTGTTACTCCTGTGTCTGTCTCCCTCCAAGTCAATGGTGCTACCATCAGCTCCACCACGCAGGCTCACTGCCTAGGTGTTCTCTTTGACTCCGACCTCTCCTTCAAACCTCATGTTCACTCTATCGCCAAATCCTGTCATTTCCATCTCAAAAACATTGCGCGCATCCGCCCCTACTTAACGCCAGATGCGACTAAGGTGTTGGTCCATTCCACTGTACTTTCTCGGCTTGACTACTGTAATCCGCTTCTCAGTGGTCTTACGTGCTCCCAACTTGCGCCGTTACAGTCCATAATGAATGCGGCGGCGAGGCTCATCTTCCTGTCCGCCCGCACCTCCCATGCCTCACCCTTCTGTCAGTCCCTACATTGGCTTCCTATAAAATATAGAGCTCAATTTAAAATTCTGGTTCTTGCTTTCAAATGTCTACATAATGCTGCTCCCACCTATCTATCATCCCTTATACACAAGTATGTCCCGTCTAGGCCCTTACGATCTGCTGAAGACTTACGTCTATCTTCTATCCGTACTCCCACCTCTGATGCTCGCCTTCAAGATTTCTTGAGGGCTGCACCGTTCCTGTGGAACTCGCTTCCCTCCTCCGTTAGATGCTTACCCAGTCTCCACTCCTTCAAAAAATCATTAAAAACCCATTTCTTCATAAAAGCGTATTAATTAAACTCTTAATAGCTCCCAACTGATTCCTCTTCTGCAACTGTCACTAGTCTAATACTATCCTTAAATTTTGTGTCATTTTACCCCACTCCCACTAGCATGTAAGCTCATTGAGCAGGGCCCTCAACCCCTCTGTTCCTGTGTGTCCAACTTGTCTGGTTACAACTACATTTCTGTTCGTCCACCCATTGTAAAGAGCTGCGGAATTTGACGGCGCTCTATAAATAATATAATAATAATAATAATATCGATTGGTTTGCAATTCAGCTAAGTTTTGGCTTTGAGTCTGGGAATTTGACCAATCACCCGATCGTCCCAAATTCAGATGAACTGCAGTTCAGACTAAAACGAATCTCCAGGTTTACCTGTTATTATTATGTATCAGTAATGAACCTATGGAGGGAGACAATTTTCAGTCTGTTCAGATATGTTCAGATATGACCCCCGATGCTGTCCTTTACATTATACATTTTTGTGATTAAAGGGACACTCCAGGCACCCAGATCACTTCTGCCCATTGGAGGGGTCTGGTTGCCAACTCCCATCACCCTTAACCCTGCAAGTGTATGTGGTGGACTGTCAAGGTATCACCGCCATGAATATCCTTTTCCCATAATTATCATACGCCAATAATCCACAGGTTAAAATATTGCCGGTATTGCATAATCACCTACACATGAGCCAAGGCTTAATGCAGGGATATGACTGATTGTAATAGAGAACAGGCATCACATTTATACAGTCAGCAAACTCCTCCTCTAAACCTGGGAGATAATTGAGTCAAAAAATTTACTAAACTCAATTATCTCCAGGTATAGAAAAAGGTAAAATGTTAAAACACCCCAAAAGTACCCCCAAAATACATGGGAACCCCACAAAAGTCACATCTCTGGGTAGCCTGGAGCATTCTATGAATGATTTTCTCTGTGGTTTTCATACAAGATACATAACGTTCCATGTTCTAATTGGTCTCTGGGGTGGTCTTGGTTCGAGAAACGAACAAAATAACAAAAAGAGTCCCTTTAACTTTGAAATTAATATTACATTTTTTTAATGAAAATGTTATTTGGACTATATTTTCATATCCTGTACTGAGTCACAATAATAACACATGTGATATTGTCAAGACATACTGCATGATAAAATGTGGAAGGCCAATAATAACAGCTCTCCAAAGGGCAGATAGCTTGGGCATTTCAGACAATTACTGTCCCAGCCAGGCCACCAATCGTAAGCCATATAACAGGGTCAAAACATTGCTGTATAGGAACTTGCTTGCTAAGTACATTTGTTTTGAATTATTTGGTTTTATGTTTTATTTTTTTATGTTTTACTTTTTATTTTCTTAACTCTTGGTCTTTCCTTCTGTCTGTCCGTCTGTCCATCTGTCTGTCCATCCATCCGTCTATCTTTTTCTCAGTATCCACATTTTAAAATTTTTTTGGTAAATTTTACATTTTTGGTAAATTTTACTAATTATATTTTTACTTAATTTTTTTGTATTTTTAATTAATGCTTTTTTTAAAAAAAATATTTTTTTATTTTTTTATTTTTTTTATTGGAAATGTTTAACATCTTAATAATAAATCTTGAACTGAAAACAAGTTATCTTATTGCAGAATAAATCGATGTCAAGATCTACCATGCCAAACAGCCATAGATAACACTATCAATATTGTCATCGTGGACCCCCTTACTATTGCAGGCCATGGCAAGTCACATGCTTTTTACTATGTAACATTGGTCACATAAAACCTCCCCTGCACCTACTGGGCCATTCCACTACTTGTTTTTTTATGAAAAATTTAAAAAAGGTAAAAATGGAATTTGAAAAAGTTGACGTGATTATTTATCAGGACGGATCTTCATTTGTGTGGCTTTTAGTGAGTAGGAGCTCCCCCGAAAAGAGTGCCAGATAATGCCTCTACTCATGATATCTTGAGCGCCACTCAGATATTCCCCATTCAAATGAGAAAAGTGACAATCTGCAAACCACCAGCCGCCTTTGTAGAGATCTGTGCAGGGAGGCTGGCTTTCATTTGTCTTGTCATTGTTGCGATCTTTTGTTGAAAATCCGCTGTCCTTTTGAAGCTGCAGTGAATCACCTGATAAGATGATAGTGAAATAATCAAGTTATTTTTTTCAATAATAATCCTTCTACAATTTCTGTCTTCTATTCTCCATCTATCTGACTTCAGGAAGTTCCTCAGAGGCCCCCTTTTTCAAGGAACCTTAGTTCTCCGTTGATCTTAGATGTCTAGATTGTAAGTTTGTAAGCTTGGGTCTCTCTATAACTTGTGTTTCCTGTCCCTCATTCTCTCTAATTGATTTTGAATTGTTACCTGCAGTACCACCAGTAAAGCTGCCATAATGGAGAACATATTCTTTAGACTCATCTTCAATAAAAAAGTCACTGTATGTGGCGTACTTCGATATGCCCTCAAAATCTTCTAAGTCAATATGGAGTGTGGATGAACCTGTTAATCAAACCAGAAAATTACTTGATAATTGAAAAACATTTTATAACTGTCAACAATGAGATTTAAATACCCAGGGTGCAACATGGATATATACTGGGGGTAACGAGGATATTCAGCAGCACACCCACAGTTTAACAAGGTTCAGTGGTGCCATGTTTGAGTTCAGATATACCTAGTGTATTATGCAAATGATGTTTAATCTCACAAACAAAAATTACCTCTTAATCCCTAAATAATGTATCTAATGAATATCTCACATAGGGCACAGTGTATACTTTTTTTATATTACAGGGCACTAGATTATTGGACTCCCTGATTAACTACTGTTCGATAACCTACTGTAGCAAACTTACCTGATCCTCGTGCCCACGATGCTCCACTAAAGTTGTCGGACCGAATGATCAACATGGCCGTGCAACCTGAACAGAAAACTACATGACATACTTACCATTCAACCCAGCAAGCCCTCTTTCTCCTGGTTTGCACGGGCCGAAATTCACGCAGTCATCGCTTCCCTGCATATTTCCAAATGCTGCCCGCTTTAATTGCATGTCTTTTATTAGTTTAAATGTGCTTATACTAAGTTTTTCTTGATATTTTGATATTGACCTTGGCTTGTGTTTGACCATGTATTTTTTGGAATTCTGGTTCCGGTTTGTTTTTTAGTTTATCCATATTTTTATTATCCTGACCTTGGCTATTACTGACTTTGTCTTTATCTTTATTAACGTTAAGTCTGGCCACTCTAAGGCTCAGTAATACATCTATATTAGAATCTTTATTTGGGGGATTCCCCATTTCTTGTAAGTTAGGGTTCAACCCTGTGACATCTACATTGTCATGAGTCAACCCATTGCTTAAGTTCTAAGGATTGTATGGCTCAAAGTTCCATTTAAATATATTATATTACTGAGTGGTGCACACTTTTCAAGCTAGCCCACAGAGAGGACGTATTTGTAAAATGAGCATTTAGGAGATCCTAGGAAATTTCCTATTCTATTTTGCACACGAGAAAACTTGAGTTTAGAAAACATGAATAATATAATTATTTAAAGACAATAAAATATTGGGACAGTTTTTATACCCTACAAGTTATATATATTCTGCTCCCAAGTGGTACAGTACGTCTGCTTTAATCATTATTTAGGTAAATACTATACAATATCACTTGGCACCACACAATATAATATACTTATTCTTCCTTATGTGATATAGTTTTATTATATAGAGATACATGTATGTGTGTCAGGCCTAGCAATTGGCAGAGTTGTAGCAACACAGCAACATTTTTTAGGGTTGGAAAATACATATGTTTATTGATACCTTTGACTACTATCATGCACCGACATTGCCCACTTTCAGTCAGTTATTGAGAAGTTTTGTGCATACTTCTCCTATTTTCAACATTTAATTCTGCCCACAAGATTCTTAAAAAATGTATTTATCTCCAGCATGTGAAAGGTGGAATGGAAATCTGAGGTTGAACTTGTTATCTTACCCTTTGCTGTAAGACGGTGGATGTTATCGTTTCCGAGCCAGAAATCGCCCAGTTGACTGCCAAACCCTTTTTTGTAGCTTTCCCAATCACGGTAAAAATCCACAGAGCCATCCCTACGTCTCTGAAAAACCTGACAAAAAATGCATAAGAGCAAGTATTAGGTGTTGTATTGACATTTACATGAAAATTTTTACTATGTTCTTTACTGTTAGAACCTGCATTTTAGACTTGCGCAGAATTATATAGATACTACCGGTCTTAAAATTACATTGATTGGCTAAAGTGACTTTGTAATAATAATATGTTGGAACATTCAACAGAAAATGGTATACTGAATAATTACTGAGAAATTAAAAAAAAATATATACTATCACTTTATTCATCAAAAATTGTCATTTTAATGAAAATCATGGGTTTTGCAGATTCAAAACGTACGATCCATCCTCCACCATCAGTGTCCATGTCACATAGAACAGCCATCGGTGACCCACTGTCTGGATATATGGTATACCAGCCGGAAAGAAGGAACCCGCTGTTGAGAAGTTCCAGACAATTACGAGGACCTAGGGAAAAGGAGAGAGTGGGGAATATTTATGAAAGTGATTGAAGTCACTGTGGAAACCAGTAAAACCAGCAGGGGTTTTGCATCGCTGACCCCTCCCAGCCCTCGAAATCTTACCCTGAGCTTCAATGATGCACTCCCCTTTGTCTCCTTTATCGCCTGTAGGGAGGTTGAAATATGACAATAACTGAATAACATATTTCACAGGGTCACAGGTGGAAGATAAAGCGAATACTATCTAGTTACATTGTTAGATAGGCTACAAAAGAGACATGTGTCCATCAAGTTCAGACTTGCTGTTGATCCAAAAGAAGGCAAAAAAACAACCAAAAAACAGTTTTTCAAATTTTGCAACAAACTAGAAAAAAAAAATTCCTTCTTGACCCCAGAATGGCAATCAGATTTATCCTTGGATCAAGAAGCTATTACCCTACAGTTGAAAAATTACATCATTGAATATTATGTTTTTGCAAGTATGCATCTAGTAGCTGTTTAAACATCTATACAGACTCCGATAAAACCACTTCCTCAGGCAGAGAATTCCGCATCCTGATTGTTCTTGAATCTTCTTAGTCTAAACGCATGACATTGTGTCTTATGTATAGTCCTGTTTGTGAATAGATTATTGCACAGAGATGTCTCCTGTCCCTGCTTTCCATTTCTCATGGTCTAAAAAAATATAAATATTCCCAAGGCAAGGCATGATTTCTCCCTGCCTTAAAAATACTTGTATACATTGTGCAATATTTTCAGCTACATCTGTATCAGAAGGTGTAGTTTTATGAATTTTCTTTTAAACTTATTTTTTATTTAATGTATTGTCGTCTGTCTGCCAGTCCACCTGTCCATCTGTCTATATATCTCTGCATGTCTACCTATATAGTTCTTTTTTTATTTGTTGTATTTTAAGAAATTATAACCAGGAGGGCCTCTACAATTCCTCTCTGAGATAGCCAGAGAACTGAATAAAAGCTGATGTGCCTTTCAAAATGGTCTTGTAAATGTTTGATGTTCAGGTATTTATCGAAAAATTACCTGTAGCTTCTCTACATGATTATACTCAATAAATACTCTAATTCCACAGTGCTGTTGGCATCGTTAGCATTGTCAACTTTTTATGCTTCCATTGATTTATGTAATTCTGGGCACAATGATCCACTGACCAGGGATTGCCTACATATAGTACAGTTTGTTTCCTATTTAAATTAGCTATTCTTCGTACCCTCACCCTTTCGTAGCAATGGTAACCCTTAAGCACAATTATGTATTTTATTTACCGTAACTCATCTTGTATTTGACTACTCTAATCTTTGTAAGGATTCACATTGGATATGACATGTAAGTGTGCAAATTTCTAGTTTTCTGACTGAGCTTGTGATTTGGATATAGTTTAACTGGACATAGTCTCACTGGCCATGAAACGATATAACATGTTTTATGTAACTTACAGTTGCCACTGGGTCTGATTTATCTATACCTATACATATACCTGTGTGCTAATCGAATTGTACTTTGGATGGATAAGTAATTTTTTTATTATTTTTTTTATTTAGCTACTATTACAAGAATTGATGTAATTGTATGAACTATGTCGTATTAGTATGCATGCTAATATTTAGAATGTTATGATGAAATAACTTTACCTCTAGCTCCTGGTATTCCCGGCTGTCCTGGTGGCCCTATATAAAGAGATTAGATGCCATAATGTTTGTCAGTGTATTTAGAAAATAAAGACAAATAATGGCATTTTGGGTGCTTTATTACTGTTATCACAGAGTATGAAAAAATTAAGCAAAAAAACTCAGAAACAAGTCAAACCTCAGTCTTAATTTTTTTCACCTGAAATACATAATATTTACATCTTACCTTTAGGACCAGGGAGCCCTGGTAACCCATTGTTCCCAGGAGATCCAATTGGACCTACAATTGAAAGAGCCATAAGAGAAGTATGAGACCAATTCATTAATCCAATGAGGTCCATAAAAAATAACACAGTATCCATTCTTTTGCAATCCCTCCAACAGGGTCAGTAAGTTTGGAACATACATACAGTAAGTTTGGAACCAAAATGTTCATAAAAATTATGAGCCATAGAATGTAGATATGTTAACTTAGAGTAAATACAGTATATACAATTACCTGGATAACATCAAGCATCTGTATTATATAGGATATTGGCAACTCATTTTCCATCAGGCATATGTATCCATATAATATTACCTGATCCCTCCCTCATTGGTTGCTATTTAGCAATATTGTATTGTTTAGCCATGTAGGATACAGCACACAGCTGATTGGGGAGAGCAAGTAAGGGCTTAAGAAGTGATGCAAATCAGACTTCAACAGAAGGGGTTAATAAACAAAGAAATCAAGGCGTATTGGCGCTACCAATTGTCACAAATATAAAATTGCTGGTGCAGTGAAACGTGTTTCCCCCAACACTTAGAGATAAATAATAAAACAAAACATAGTGCACAATGTATATATATATAACGCTAGACCCCTCATGTAGAGTAAAACTCACAGGATTTAGAGCCGTCCCAGGCTCTATATAATATGCAGGAGGGTGCCTAAAAAGGCTAAAACGATATCCTTGAGGAGAGCAGCACGGCACCGCAGAGTAAATAAGAAAAAGTCCCAGATACAATACTTTGGTCCAGCAGCAAACGTGCTTCAACCCCAGCTGGAGTCTTCTTCTCTGCGGTGTTTTATTTAGGCTTTGTGCCTAGTATATTTTACTATTTATGCACTGCTTATTGTCCCTGTTTTAATTGTTTATTTGTTCAATAAAGTTTGGATTCTGCACTTTGTATCCTGTGCTGCTCTCCCCAAGGATTTCGTTTTATCCTTTTTAGGCACCCTCCTGCATATTATGTAGAGCCTGGGACGGCTCTAAATTCTGTGAGTTTTACTCTACATAAGGGGTCTAGCATTATATATATACATTGTGCACTATGTTATGTTATTTGTGTTTTTTAGATTGATCCCGAATTTCGGTTCATTTCGTTGACTGGTGCAGTATTTATTCTATTGTTTTATTAATTTAAAAATTGCATTAATGAAATAATCACACTCATTTTAAAGATACATTATTTAAGGTTGCCTCTAGTGTAACATATTACATTATTAATTATATAAATACTTATTTTCGGGTACATATATAATATTTACCTGTGGCTCCAGGATACCCGGTAGCCCCAATAAATCCAGTAACACCTTTTCAATAAAATAATAATAAAAATCATGATTAGTGAATTTAGAAAAGTAAGAAAAGGGAAATTGCACATCATAAACGTGTGCAGAAATCTAGCATAGTAAATACTAACATACACATGTCACTAGTGGTTTTATATTAATTTGTGAGGTTTGTTTATAATGTTTAAAATTCATAATATGGCACATTTATTGTGTGTTTGAATAAATTGAATGAAGGAAATTAGGAAACACACACACACACACACACACACACACACACACACACACACACACACACACACACACACACACACACACACACACACACACACACACACACACACACACACACACACACACACACACAGAAACACACTAAACTCTTGTTGCCTTGTCACCTTGTAGCCCTTGTGGTCCAGGTTCTCCCTTTGAACCAGGCGGTCCAGGCACACCAGAACATCCTTGTATGGAAACCACATTTAAATCCCCATTTTCAAAAAATTTGACATCTGAATTAAAAAGCACAATACAAAAACCAATTAAAATACAATGATCAGATCAAGCATGTACAAGCAGATCCCCTCTCTAAGCAGTTCTCTCTTTAGTCAATACATCCATAGGAGTTACTCTGCCTGAATATGATACAAATTAAGAAACATATTATACAGTGTCTTCCCACTGGAAGGTTGTTCCAGGTATCTACTCCCCTTTCTATATCACTGTCCTGCTCGCACTGGAAGGCTATTCCAGGTATCCACTACACTTTCTATATCACTGTTACTGCTCCCACTGGAAGGCTATTCCAGGTATTTACTACCCTTTCTATATCACTGTTACTGCTCCCACTGGGAGGCTATTCCAGGTATCTACTACCCTTTCTATATCACTGTTACTGCTCCCACTGCAAGGCTATTCCAGGTATCTACTCCCCTTTCTATATCACTGTTACTGCTCCCACTGGAATGCTATTCCAGGTATCTACTACCCTTTCTATATCACTGTTACTGCTCCCATTGGAAGTCTATCCAAGGTATCTACTACCCTTTCTATATCACTGTTACTGCTCCCACTGGAAGGCTATTCCAGGTATCTACTACCCTTTCTATATCACTGTTACTGCTCCCACTGGAAGGCTATTCCAGGTATCTACTACCCTTTCTATATCACTGTTACTGCTCCCACTGGAAGGCTATTGCAGGTATCTACTACCCTTTCTATATCACTGTTACTGCTCCCACTGGAAGGCTATTGCAGGTATCTACTACCCTTTCTATATCACTGTTACTGCTCCCACTGGAAGGCTATTCCAGGTATCTACTAACCTTTCTATATCACTGTTAGCCTTTCCTGCTCCCACTGGAAGGCAATTCCAGGTATCTACTTCCTGTTCTACATCACATATAGCCTTTCCATGTATCTTGTAGGCTTTCTATAATTATTGGTAGTAATTCGGGCAGGCAGATACGAATGATGCACAAAAACCAAAATACACACACATTAACAAATAATCAACACATAGTTAATACTTTCTTTGCATTTAGGATTTCTTACAATTTACAATAATTCCTAATTTCACAGCTGTACAAATATATCTAGAAATTATTACTATTTTTTAGCAGGATGGCTGACTTCACATTATAAAAACTCAGTGATATGCTCTTTTAGCATTCTATTCTGTGCAGGCGATACTCTGCATTATTCGCTGTTCATTGCCGAAGCGCAATTATTTTCACAATATCGATTTTCCACGGTCAAAGTGCACATAATGAAAATTCTATCCCCGGAATGCTCATTATTGTGACATTCTTCATAGACCGTACATTTTTACAATTATTTTGGAATTCCAGCTTTTTAGCGCATGCCCCTTTTAGAAAGGCAATTATTCAAACCGCACCAAATTCCAGCAGTATGATAGCTTTATTGTTTGTTTGTTTTTTAAATCATGTTCAGTTTTTAATCCTGCAGTTTATTGCCACAAATAAGTATTAAATGGTGGCAGCTAGAGGGGTATGCAAAACGGGCAGTGCAACGAAGGTGGAATAAATTGTCGCTTGTAAAATTCCCAGAAAGTTGATTACACTGATCTAGAATATACTAATCCAGGGTAGTTCTAGATCTCTAAACATTCTCTTCTTCACCAGTAATTCCATTTGGGAGTCTGATCAGCTACTTCCTGGTATGAAGGTGGTCATTGAAAGTTTGGGCAGTTAAGGATATGAAGCTGTACTCACCAGGGCAGTTGCCTCCTTGAGCGTTGGAGAAGGCGTTGATTAACCCAAACAGCAGACACACGACTCCCTTCCATGATAACATCATGTCTGTGACTGTCTTTGCTAATGATCCCTCTGGGAATTGCGATTTATCATTGTCCAACATGCAAATAGTACTTTGACTCTTTCTCTAAATATTTGTCATTTACAACTTCCCCAAAAAAACCTTAGTCACCCTTTGACAGTCTGTCAACATTAGCAAATAGTAGATTTTGAAAGATTTTGTTTCTGAAGAACATGGTCTGATATCAGAATATATTTACCCACGCAGGGCAATGTTTATTTCTCTTGTATTAACCAAAAGATGTGAAATTTACTTAGGGTAACTAATTAACCAGAGAAAAAGTGGACCCAAGCTGTGGGGCAGCTTCAGGAGCACAGGAGTTGGGTGCTGCAGGGATGATTCTAACCAATGTGGCAGATTTAAAAATTCAACTTTATTATGGGCACCATAACAACTGTATGGTCCCAGACAGATATATACATATAGAGAAAGGAAACTTAATATCCCACAACCACTATGAACCAAACGGGGAAAGCAAAAATGTATCAAAAGTAGTACCTATGAAATGGCTATAGGAACCTGTGGAAGCTAGCCCTGCTGTATACTGCTTGTGAGTGGAGAAAGACTGAGAATGTATACGCAGAGGCTAGGTGACAGGTATTGTACAGTGCAGACTAATGCTCTCCAGCTGCTGACATCAAGCAAAGACAACCAGTGGGTTAGTGTGGAGACGGCGTTACTACACTTACCTGTAGCATACTGACGTTTAAGAGTGTGGACACATCTGTGTCTCCCTACCCACATCGGGCTATCTCCGTCTAGGAGAGTCTGTCTCGTCCAGCTGTTACACTGGCAAGCAGCTGACACAAAGCAGAGACAGCAAGCGGGTTACTGGGAGACAGGTTATACTGCACCTTATGGTAGCGTCTTCACGTTCCAAGTGTGGATACATTTGTGTCTCCCTACCCATATTGTTTCCTCTCCACACATAGGAGAGCCTGCTCCGTCCAGCTGTTATACCGGCAAGCTCTGTAGCCAGACTATCTGTCTGGGGGGGCCCCTTAACTATTGGCATCGATTAGAAGCCTTGTTATTAAGTGAGTTACAACCCCCTCCACCTCCTCACAGTCTGTCACCGCTAGGCACTCTCCCTGTTTGGTGGATTGTGCCATCACCAGCGGTGCAAGTGCTTTTGAGTAATCCCAGTACGGAGTATAGTCTCTTTCCAAGGCAACATCCGATTCCTTTATAGACAGGATTGAGTGTACTCTATTATTGACTCACAGTAATCCATCATTTGGTCTGAACCGTGCGGTTCAACCTGTTCCTGTCATTCTAGAGCTGTCTTCACTCACTTATCCCTGTCGTAGAGGTCAGCTGCCACTAAGAGCATTAGTCTGCACTGTACAATACCTGTCACCTAGCCTCTGCGTATACATTCTCAGTCTTTCTCCACTCACAAGCAGTATACAGCAGGGCTAGCTTCCACAGGTTCCTATAGCCATTTCATAGGTACTACTTTTGATACATTTTTGCTTTCCCCGTTTGGTTCATAGTGGTTGTGGGATATTAAGTTTCCTTTCTCTATATGTATATATCTGTCTGGGACCATACAGTTGTTATGGTGCCCATAATAAAGTTGAATTTTTAAATCTGCCACATTGGTTAGAATCATCCCTGCAGCACCCAACTCCTGTGCTCCTGAAGCTGCCCCACAGCTTGGGTCCACTTTTTCTCTACTTTGTACACATACAAGGGTTATGCCCTCCTGGGTCTGCAGACACACTCTAGTTCCCACCCACTGGGAACACTTGCACTAACGTGCCATTTCCTTATATTTATCTAGTTCTAGAGGTTTCAATACCTATAGAGTGTGCCATCATATCTTTTATTTTAGATCACCACGAGGTGTAATCAATCATGAGTAATTTCTTGTCTCAACTGAAAGAGACGAACCAGTGGTGCACGGATATTGACTCCGTGTTTTCTGACAAAGACGTAACATACCTACCTGAGCAGGACAATATTAACGCTAAGTTCAGAACGTTATCAAATTTGTGTAAACAACAAATCCGGCTAGGATGGGAGGTCACATCATTGCAAAAATATACGAGCAAATCAATGATACCCAGGGGATTGAGAATACAAACCATCCCCAATCTTGAACTAGATAGTCCTGAGCTTCTGAAAGAATGGGAGGAGGCAGCAGATGTCTGCTCCAACAAATTTATGGATATCCTACTTAGGTTTGAATCAGATAGGCTTAAAACAGTTAATGAGAAAGTCAACACGGCAGTAGAAGGGATACAGAGCTATAAAGACGATCCTTCCTTCAGTGTGCAGGAACAAAGGCTGCAGCAAAATCTCAATAAATATCAGAACAATGTAAAAAGCCGAAAACATAGTAAATTCATCAGAGACAATGATGATTACAAAAAAGGAAAGGTATACAGAAGGTTCAGGAAAACCACGAGAGCAGACTCTGATCAGTACATGACCTCCGATTATGAGACGTCCGACACAGACAATGAACAAACCACTACCCCAACGAGCAATTCCAATCCTCAGTCCAACAAAGGGATCCTCAAAAAAGGGGTAGCTTTTTTAGGGCAGCCCCCCCGAGAGGGGGAGGCTCAAAATCAAAGACAAACCAGATACAGAGGGAGAGCGCGCAGACGCTATTAATCGACGAATTAAAAGTTGTCAACTTGTCAGATATTACCCTCACCCCCATACAAGTTAAGGTCCTTACGAGAGGATTATCCTTTGTTCCAACCCCGCCGTTCAATCATTTTGAATGGATTAAGGACATTAATCTCTTTGGGAGGAAACTGGCCCTACACAAGTTCTTTAAACTAAAAGATGAGAAAAGGGCAAAGGAACTAGGCTTCAACCCCAGAGAGTATCAATGCCTACAGGAGCTAGTATCTCTCCTTGATGATAATGACACCAATCCTACAGCCCCTTACACCGATCTCTGCCAGCGAAGTAAATTTACTCCAAATTTCAGAGAGTTTAAGAATATAGATACGTTCATTGACTCAATCACCAACATGATCAAGACCATGAATACTGACATGCTGACAGTCAAACCAAGGGGTAACCTCTCGGGTAACGAATGGCGAGCCCTGTGTGACCTCAGGGATAATGAGGACATCGTAATCAAACCTGCTGACAAGGGTGGCAACGTAGTCCTACTCAACAGGGCACATTATGTACGGATGGCTGAAGTCATTCTCCACGATGACAAGACTTACAAAGTATTGACTACTGACCCCTCTCTAAAGTATCAATGCGAATATAAGACCCTCTTGGATCAAGCCTTTGACCAGGGTGTACTCTCGAAAGAGGAGCATGGCAGTATTTATATCAAGAACCCTACAACATCCACATTTTACTGCCTCCCTAAAATACATAAGCAACAAAAAGACCTGACAGCAAGACCAATAGTCTCAGGCTCTAGTAACTTTACAAGTAGAGGCAGTATTTATGTGGATAGAATACTACGCCCATTCGTAGAAAAACTACCATCCTACCTAAAAGACACCAAGGACACCCTCAAATGCCTAGCGTCACTAAAGGTACCAGAGGGATCAGCACTATGTAGTCTTGATGTGGAGGCCTTATACTCCTCCATACCACACTCCAGTGGTCTGGATCATGTCGAATATTTCCTGAAAACAAGGGGCACCGAACACACCACCCATACCCAGTTTGTATTAAATCTACTAAGGTTCATTCTTACCCACAACTTCTTTCTCTTCCAGAACAAACACTATCACCAGGTGCAGGGGACTGCGATGGGGACGTCTTGTGCCCCATCCTATGCCAACCTGCATCTGGGATGGTGGGAGAGTGAGTTAATCTTTTCTGGGTCTCTCAAAGAATTCACGGACTGTATCTTTCTATGGAAGAGGTATATTGACGACGTCCTTATCATCTGGACGGGTACCTTAACACACTTCGTCAAGTTTGTAGAGACTCTGAATAAGAATGACCTGAATCTCAGGCTCACTATGGAGTTCGGTGACCAGACACTAAACTTCCTAGACTGCTCACTAAGGATCACTGGGGACCTCACGATTGAGACCACACTGTACCGCAAGCCCACATCCACCAACAGCATGTTACGTTGGGAAAGCCACCATCCTATACCCCTTAAGAGGGGGATCCCAGTGGGCCAGTACCTTAGACTCAGGAGAAACTGTTCATCCATTGAGGATTTCAAACTTAAAGCTACTGAACTGAGACACAGATTCAAACAAAAAGGATATCCCAATAGATGTCTCAAACATGCCTATCAGAGGGCTCTGAGCAGTACACGTGATGACCTATTAGCAGATAAGCCTGACCAGGACCCTCAGAAACTTATCAGATGCATAGCAAGCTACGACGCCGGTTGGAACGAAGTCAAAAAGGTTATGGGCCGCTTCTGGCCCCTGTTAACTCAGGACCCGCATTTGAAGGACGTTATTTCCAGCAAAGTATCGGTCACAGCCAGGAGAGGCAGGAATATGAAGGAGATACTGGTACCCAGTCACTTCACCGCACCTAAGAAAAAGAAAAACACTACCTGGCTCAATGTACATGGCACATACCAGTGCGGCAAATGTGTTGCATGCTTACACATAGCCAAGGGGTCCAAAACTATCATGGACTCGACCAATACTATCGTTATCCCCATAAAACAATTTTTTAATTGCAACACCTCCGGGATAGTATACTTACTGACGTGCAAATGTGGCTTAAAATACGTGGGCAAAACCATACGCCCATTCAAAAGACGTATTATGGAGCATATCCACTCCGTTACCTCCAGCAAAGACACACCAGTAGCTAGACATATCAGAATGCATCACATGGATACTCCCAAATGCATTAAGTTCGCTGGCATCGAGAGAATCCAACTGGGTAAAAGAGGTGGGGACCTAGACATGACCCTCAGAAGGAGGGAGTGCTATTGGATCTACAAACTGGACACACTATCACCCAAAGGCCTAAATGAAGGTTTCACCTTCACCCCGTTCATTGACTCCTGATTCCCTAGCACCTCGTGTATATATGTATATAGATATGTAGTATTTTTCGATTCACACCATTGGCCCTCCTAAATAATTCTTTCATGCTTTTCGTACTAATAGAGCATTCCATCATGTACTTGCAGCTCCCTTTCTGTCACACTGTATCTTTCCAACCACGGCAGAGACTGTAAATAAGTCAATCACTAGATATCCATTGGGCACCCCTCCACCCCAGGGACCACTTATCTTCCCTGACATCGGAGTACGCCCGAAGGATATACCCATGGGCATCATTACACCCCCTCCTTCGGTGTTCCCAAGCCAGGCACTGATAGCTGCTCTTACAGCCTCCTCAATGACCATGGCTCAGGATCCGTCAGGATCCGACGATAACTAATCCGGACCGACCATTTACAGTATGCATTCTGCCAATACGGATGGACAGTGTGACAGTACTCCCCCCCCCCCCCCCCCCCCCCCCCCCCGCTCACAACAAGTGGGCGGACTAAACGAGGAGTGACAGCGTATACAGCCAATCACAGTCGGACACCAGGAGGCAGTACACGCCCAACGTCCTGATTGGCTGGAAAAGCCGCCTAGATCGGCTTTAAAACGCTGTAAGCAGCAGTACATACCTCACCTTTGACAAAGGCGCTTTAGCAGCGCCGAAACGGACGTTAGGTCGCCAATTTCTTTATTTTAACTACACGATTTGATGTGATCACCAGGGGAAACAACTTTAGCACCTACTGAGCTAGCAAGTAGCTCTTTAGCTACTCTATTCACTTCAGTGCAGAATCTCTTTTTTTTACTCCTTACAGGTGAATTACTTTAGCTCCTCTCCACTAGTAGGAGAGAGGCTTCTCCAGCTGCTGACATCAAGCAAAGACAACCAGTGGGTTAGTGTGGAGACGGCGTTACTACACTTACCTGTAGCATACTGACGTTTAAGAGTGTGGACACATCTGTGTCTCCCTACCCACATCGGGCTATCTCCGTCTAGGAGAGTCTGTCTCGTCCAGCTGTTACACTGGCAAGCAGCTGACACAAAGCAGAGACAGCAAGCGGGTTACTGGGAGACAGGTTATACTGCACCTTATGGTAGCGTCTTCACGTTCCAAGTGTGGATACATTTGTGTCTCCCTACCCATATTGTTTCCTCTCCACACATAGGAGAGCCTGCTCCGTCCAGCTGTTATACCGGCAAGCTCTGTAGCCAGACTATCTGTCTGGGGGGGCCCCTTAACTATTGGCATCGATTAGAAGCCTTGTTATTAAGTGAGTTACAACCCCCTCCACCTCCTCACAGTCTGTCACCGCTAGGCACTCTCCCTGTTTGGTGGATTGTGCCATCACCAGCGGTGCAAGTGCTTTTGAGTAATCCCAGTACGGAGTATAGTCTCTTTCCAAGGCAACATCCGATTCCTTTATAGACAGGATTGAGTGTACTCTATTATTGACTCACAGTAATCCATCATTTGGTCTGAACCGTGCGGTTCAACCTGTTCCTGTCATTCTAGAGCTGTCTTCACTCACTTATCCCTGTCGTAGAGGTCAGCTGCCACTAAGAGCATTAGTCTGCACTGTACAATACCTGTCACCTAGCCTCTGCGTATACATTCTCAGTCTTTCTCCACTCACAAGCAGTATACAGCAGGGCTAGCTTCCACAGGTTCCTATAGCCATTTCATAGGTACTACTTTTGATACATTTTTGCTTTCCCCGTTTGGTTCATAGTGGTTGTGGGATATTAAGTTTCCTTTCTCTATATGTATATATCTGTCTGGGACCATACAGTTGTTATGGTGCCCATAATAAAGTTGAATTTTTAAATCTGCCACATTGGTTAGAATCATCCCTGCAGCACCCAACTCCTGTGCTCCTGAAGCTGCCCCACAGCTTGGGTCCACTTTTTCTCTACTTTGTACACATACAAGGGTTATGCCCTCCTGGGTCTGCAGACACACTCTAGTTCCCACCCACTGGGAACACTTGCACTAACGTGCCATTTCCTTAACTAATTAACCATCTAAATCTTTACCTCTGGCCATGAAACTGTAATGTTTTGTTGCTGTTTTCAAATGTGAATCAATATTGAAATATATATCAATGTCCATGCAAGGGGCTGTTTATTTCTGTATTGACCAGTCAATTCATTTTAACTAATTAACTATGGAAATCCCCATTATGTCTTGAGGCCGAAAACGAAATATTATTCCGTAAAAAACAAAAGGGGGGGGGGGGGGTGGTGAATATATTGATACGTTTCTTCTAAGTGGGGGATAACCCCTAGTGAATATCTTCACCAAAAATACAAAAGTAAAGAGAGCAGGCTCGAGTCCTGCAGGAACGCATGGGAACGGCGTTCCTGCACTTTTTCCAAAGCAGGAACGCCGTTCCCGTTCCCAGTCCTGCAGGACCTGCCCTGCTACCTGCACACAGGGGCCATCACACGCTGTGTTCCCTCTCCGGCTCTAACTCTCGCGAGACCACGGGTTACCATGGCAACGCTCCGCACAGGCGAGTCTCGCGAGAGTTAGAGCCTCAGAGGGAACACAGCGTGTGATGGCCCCTGTGTGCAGCGGCTGCTTCACTCCACCGGACCACCAGGCGATCTCCCCCCTCCCTGACAAGGTAAGAAGCAGGAGGGAGGGAGGGGGGGTTGTGGGCCCCTGCTGTTACTGTCAGATAACATTCTTCCTGGTGCTGTGGGCGGCCTCGGCAGATAGCTGGCTGGCTGCTCTGAGTCTCAGACTCAGTGACTGATGCAGCAGGTAAGCTGGGGCCGGTATGCTGTCTGACTGGGTGGTGCAGGTAGTGGGGGTGGGGTGGAGCCCAGGGGGGAACGTGGAGGTGGTAAGGCAGCCAGGAAGGAACCTTCTCCTCCTGCTCCGCAGGAAATCAGATCTCCCTCACTGCCTCTCCAGCAGGCAGCAGCCCTTCAGCACTGCCACTGTCTGACAGCAGGAAGTAGCAGACACTGAGTGTTGCTGTGCATCGTGCAGAGCAGAGTCCCCCCAGTCAGGCCAGGTCCAGATCATTGTGTCTCCCCTCTTTGACACAAGGTAAGCCAAAGTGAGGGGGACAACACATAGGAAGGTGTATTTTGTTGTTGTTTTTTGTTTTTTTTGCATTGCATTGTTGTAGTATTTTAAAGTCCTTAATCCCCACCACAGTGAGTCCCTTGGCAATCCTGTGTGCTGCCCATCCCCCTTTGTGCACCTTTCCTCCTGTTTGAACCCCTTTACCCCTCTGTGATTCCCCCTTTCCCCCTTCTGTTCAGTTCATTCCCCCCTTTGTGCAGCCCCCTTCCCCCACTTTGTGCAGCCCCTTCCCCTCTCTGTGCAGCCTCCCTCCCCCTTGTATGAATCCCCCTTTTTCCCTCTGTGCAGTTAATTTCCCCCTCTCCCCCCTCTGTGCAGTTAATTCCCTTTGTGTGAATTTCCCTTTCCCCCTTTGTGCAGCCCCCTTTCCCTCTCTGTGTGCAGCCCCACCCCCTGTGTGAATTCCCCTTCCCCCTCTGTGCAGTTCATTCCCCCTTCTCTGTGCAGCCCCTTGCCCTCTGTGTGCATCACCCTCTGTGTGCAGCCCTCAGTGTGTGTGTTAGTGTGTGTGTTAGTGTGTGTGTCTGTTACTGAGTGTGTTAGTTTGTGTGTCTGCTAGTGAGTGTCAGTGAGTGTTAGTTTTTGTGTGTTTGTTAGTGTGTGTGTTAGTTGTGTGTGTCTGCTAGTGAGTGTCAGTGTGTGTGTGTTTGTGTGTCAGTGAGTGTCTTACTGAGTGTGTTAATTTGTGTGTGTCTGTTAGTGAGTGTGTGTTTGTCAGTGAGAGTGTATGTATGTCTGTCACTAAGTGTGTCTGTCAGTAAATGTGTGTGTCTGTTAGCTAGTGTGTATGTGTCTGTTCGTAAGAGTGTGTGTGTGTGGTAAAAACCCCTTCAGCACTTACCTTTCTCCAGCGCCGGGCTTCCTTTGCGCTGGGGATCTCTCCGCCCTGATCCGCCTCTCAGCTCCGAATGCGCAGCGAAGCCGGGAACGCATTGAAACTGCCCATAGGAAAGCATTACTCAATGCTTTCCTATGGACGTCCAGCGTCTTCTCACTGTGATTTTTCACAGTGAGAATCGCGGAAGCTCCTCTAGCGGCTGTCAGTGAGACCGCTACTAGAGGCTGGATTAACCCCTTAGGGTTAAAACTAGAGGGAACTGGCACCCAGACCACTTCATTGAGCTGAAGTGATCAGAGTGCCTATAGTGGTCCTTTAAGTCTAGTGTATCTGCATGCACTGGCTTACATCACGCGGTCACAGGGGTCGCACCATGTGTTGCGGCCCAGGCCCGTGCAGAGTAAGCGTGTGGGGGTCCACAGATCAATTTTCGCACCGGGGCCCCATGGATCGTGTGTACGCCACTGCACACACATCATCCACACACACACACACAGAGATCATCCCGCACACACACACACACAGATCATCCAGCACACACACACACACAGATCATCCAGCGCACACACACACATCATCCAGCGCGCACACACACACACATCATCCAGCACACACACACACACACATCACCAGCACACACACAGAGATCATCCAGCACACACACACACATCCTTCAGCGCACACACACACACACAGATCATCCAGCACACACACACACACACACAGATCATCCAGCGCACACACACACACATCATCCAGCGCACACACACACACATCATCCAGCGCACACACACACACACACATCCAGCACACACACACACACACATCATCCAGCACACACACACACACACATCATCCACAACACACACACACACATCATCCAGCACACACACACACACACATCATCCAGCACACACACACACACACATCATCCAGCACACACACACACACATCATCCACACACACCACACACACATCATCAGCACACACACATCATCCAGCACACACCCACATCATCCACGCACACCCACATCATCCAGCACACACACACATCCAACCCACACACACATCATCCAGCACACACCCACATCATCCAGCACACACGCACATCTTCCAGCACACACACACACTGCATTCATTATACACACCCTGCACTCACTACAAACACACTACATTTATTATACACACTGCACTCACTACAAACACACTACATTCATTATACACACTCTGCACTCACTACAAACACACTACATTTATTATACACACTGCACTCACTACAAATACACTACATTCATTATACACACTCTGCACTCACTACAATCACACTACATTCACTATAACACACTCGGAACTTACTTCAAACACACTACATTCATTATACACACTCTGAACTCACTACAAATACACTACATTAATTATACACACTGCACTCACTACACACAGCATTCATTATACACACTATGCACTCACTACAAACAGACTACATTCATTATACATACTCTGCACTTACTACAAACACACTACATTCATTATACACACTCTGCACTCACTACAAACACTCTGCACTCATTATACACACTCTGCACTCACTACAAACACACCACATTTATTATACACACTGCACTCAGTACATTCATTATACACACTCTGCACTCACTACAAAAACACTGCATTCATTATACACACTGCACTCACTAGACACACTACATTCATTATACACATTCTGCACTCACTACAAACACACTACATTTATTATACACACTTTGCACTCACTACAAACACACTACATTTATTATACACACTGCACTCACTACACACACTGCATTCATTATACACACTCTGCACTCACTACAAACACACTGCATTCATTATACACACACTGCACTCACTACAAACACACTACATTCATTATACACACTCTGCACTCACTACAAACACACTACATTTATTATACACACTGCACTCACTACATTCATTATACACACTCTGCACTCACTACAAACACACTGCATTCATTATACACACTGCACTCACTAGACACACTACATTAATTATACACATTCTGCACTCGCTACAAACACACTGCATTCATTATACACACTCTGCACTCACTACAGACACACTGCATTAATTATAAACACTCTGCACTCACTACAAACACACTACATTCATTATACACACTCTGCACTTACTACAAACACACTGCATTCATTATACACACTCTGCACTCACTACAAACACACTACATTCATTATACACACTCTGCACTCACTACAAACACACTACATTCATTATACACACTCTGCACTCACTACAACCTCACTACATTCACTATACACACTCTGCAGTCACTACAAACACTAAATTCATTATACACATTCTGCACTCACTACAGACACTAAATTCATTATACACATTCTGCACTCACTACAAAAACACTACATTTATTATACAGACTGCACTCACTACAAACACAGTACATTCATTATACACACCCTGAACTGCACTATATGCATAGGAGTGTAATTTTTTTTTTGGGGGGGGGGGAAATCATGGGTGAGTTCCCACACTTTTTTCTCCAGGACTTGACCCCTGAAAGAGAGAGAAAAGGAGAAAGGTAGGAATGAGTAAATTATCCTAATAGAGTGAGTTTCCCTCTCTCAGGAGAGAAACAGTACGGGAAAAATATAGTAACTGATTCTTCATTTCCCAAAATTTTAAAAGTTAGCTTTTAATCTCAAACTAAATAAAAGAAAAATGACGGTAGGGAAGATAACCCACCAAGCGGTGTATTTAACCCCTTAAGGACCAAGCTTCTGGAATAAAAGGGAATCATGACATGTCACACATGTCATGTGTCCTTAAGGGGTTAAAAAAAAACAGCAGCTCTAGGCTACAATATAGAACAATACTAATGCTATAGCCTACCAAAGTATGCTGCTAACCATAATGTAATTAAGTGTGACTGCAAAGTATTATATAATACCGTACATCTGCAGCAACCTTAGTTTGAGATTAAAAGCTAAGTTTTAAAATTTTGGGAAATGAAGAATCAGTTACTATATTTTTCCCGTACTGTTTCTCTCCTGAGAGAGGGAAACTCACTCTGTTAGGATAATTGACTCATTCCTACCTTTCTCCTTTTTTCTTATTACAGATTAGTCCAGTCTGTTTAAAGGACTGTTCATTTTAATGCATATTAAGACCAGATAAAAATAATAAAAACAACTAAAAGCAATTAATTCAAAATATTAATAGATTAAAAAAAAAAAGCAAGTAGCAACATTTGCAATAAATCCTAGGATTAACAAGTTTTGCAATTATTTTTGCTAAGAACAGGACGTGATTAGCCAACCAGGATGCTTTTCTTTAGCAAATGCTAAGTCCATTCCATACATCTCAGCATGGCAGGACTTTATGGGAAGAACAGGTGTTTCTGGGAGTTTTAGTTCACATTTCAGCTTTCTGATGGCAAAAAAAAAAAAAAAAGGTGTTAGCAATATATTTAGTAAGGACATTAAAACTCCTATGTAGCTACCATTAGGGCATATTGTTGAAGAAGTAATATCAGTTTTCATGTACATAAGAGTATGTTTATCATGCTAAACAATAGAGGGCGCTGTTAATGGTGTACATAGTTACATAATGCAGTACTGCAATTCCTATCTTGTGCCTTGGTAGATGGTCTCAAGCGCTTCATTTTTCATGGTAGCTCTATTTGGAATGGAATTGAACTGTACAAAAAAAAGAACAAATGCTCTCAGTGAGCAGTTCAGTGGCTTTGCTAGAAAGTAATTAAACTAGGAGGGGGGGAGTAAACATCAATCCAATTGCCCCCCCAAAAAGGACAGAAAGTGCCTGTAGCGAATGTGTTAAAAAATGAGAAGCTTAGAGTCATGTCTACAAATGCTCGCAGTTTAGAGAATCCATAAACTTGTGGGAATAATGGCAACTGATAATGTAGATTTAGTCGCTGTTACTGAGACATGGTATAATGAGAAGAATGACAGCAATACCAGGGTACTCTTTATTTAGAAAAGACAGGGAAGGCAAGAAAGGGGAGGGTTGGCCCTGTATGTGAAGGATAGCATAACATCTAGCCTAATAAAAGTTAGTGAGGCCAACATAGAGTCCGTTTGTGTTACGTTAGAATTTGGTAATCACACAGTAACTCGTGTAGGTGTGATTTATAGGCCCCCAGGACAAATTGAAGAGTTAGATAATCTACTAGTTGAGGAATTAGCTAAAATGACAATGAAGGGGCAAGTTATCATCATGGGTGACTTTATTCTTCCTGATGTGAGCGGGAAAACAAAAATAGCTGCTTGTGCCGGGAGCACACATATTTTAAACTTCCTACTGGGATTGTCTCTAAAACAAGGCGTTGAGGAGCCAACTCGTAAGGAGGACAGGTTAAGTATAAATTTGCTCAAACAAATATACTCCCAATAATAGGATGTAATATTTAGGACAAAGTGTCAGTTTAAGTATTAAAAGTAAAGTATCACTTAATCCGGAGTGTGTCTATTAAAATACGTAAGGGTTGTGTTAGAGATGCAGTTCCATTGATAGAAAGTATCCCTACACTTTCTCTAAACAATATAACCAATAGAAGTATTTAAAGAAGCGCAAACTTCATACAAACTTTTCACATATGAAAGAAAACATTTTATTTGTCTTATTAAACGTGAAATATAAAAATAAATCTGTGTATGCTGGTATCTATGCTGAGATACAATAGTTTAAACTGGTACCTAATCGTACTAAATTGAGTAGGCACACTAATTTCAAACACAGCAATAGAAAAACCAAAATAACAGAGTACAAATTGAAGTAGGGTAAAAATTGGTAAAAATTTAGAAAAATTATGTTTGAAAAACGAAAAATAAACATAAAAGTCCGACCTGATAGTTTTGGGGAGAGCTCTGTTCTTGTCGCTCCTGGGTCTTTCTATCGGTATGTGAGTTGAATAGCACAGGAAAAAAGCCTGTTGGTGTTTAAATTTGCACAGGCATCGGCCGTTTGAACTTTCTCAGTAAGGGTGTAGATCCTGTCGGTCTTGTGCCGGGTAAGCTCCTCAATAGTCTGGTAGAGGGCTGGAGCGATGTTCTCCCTTCTCCGGGTTCCCTTGTAGTTAGTTGGGGATCTCCCTTTGTCCAAGCTACCATCGGTGCCGAGCGCGCTCAGGCTGTGAAGTTGTATGCGGCTGATCGCTGTTGATCTCTGTGTGAGGTCCTGGCTTGATGAATCAATCGTTCCTACGCGTTTCGTAAGACTGCGCTAACTTCATCAGGGAAGAATAGTAGAATATCGTAAGGAGGACATACTAGATTTCATGTTAAAAAACAGGGATTTGGTATCAGATGTTATTGTAGGTGAAAGTTTAGGGTCTAGTGACCACAAGCCCCAAAAACAAAAGTTTTCGATTATAGAAAAACAGACTTTTATAAAATTAGAATATGTGTAACGGAGTCATTATCAGACTGGAGCAGTTTAACTAGAGTCCAGGAGAAACTGAATTATTTAAAAGTCACACTACTTAAGGCAACAGTAAATTGCTTTGGCTTGTCAGTAGGAGCCAAAACAATTATAAACCACTGTGGTACTCCGCAGAAGTGGACAAAATAGTAAAAAACTAACATTTAGCATCTAGTAATTCTAAAAAAAATCAGAGTGAGGAAGATAGACAGATCTATAAGATTAGGCAGAACGAGGCTAAGCAAGTTATAAGAGCTTCCAAATCACACACAGATGAGAATATAGCACAGTCAGTAAAAAAAAAGGAAACAAAGCATTTTTAGATACATAAATGAGAAAAGGAAAGTAAAACAAGGATTAGTTAGATTAAAAACAAAAGAATGAAGGTATGTAGAAGAGGATGAAGGTCTAGCTGACTGCCTCAATGAATATTTTTGTTCAGTATTTACAGATGAAAATGAAGGAAAGGGACCTCAGTTAGGAAAAAGGACAAATGAGTAATTTGTTACATGTGAGTTTACAGAGGAAGAGGTTGTATTTTAACTGTCAAAAGTAAAGACAAATAAGTCAATAGGGCCCGAGGGAATACACCCAAAGTTATTAAAAGAGCTTAGTGGTGTACTAGCAAAACCATTAACAGATTTATTTAACCAATCATTGTTAACAAGAGTAGTCCCAGAAGATTGGAAGTTAGCGAATGTTGTGCCCATTCACAAGAAAGGTAGTAGGGTGGAGTCGGGCAACTATAGGCCAGTAAGCCTTACTTCAGTATTGGGGAAAGGGATGGAAAGCATGTTAAAGGATAGGATTGTTGAACATCTAAAAACACATGGATTTCAAGATCAGAGACAACATGGGTTTACTTCAGGGAGGTCATGCCAAACTAATCTTGTAAAAATGTTTTAGTTGGGTAAATAAATAATAGATCAGGGTGGTGCAGTAGACATTGTTTACCTAGATATCAGTAAGGCCTTTTCTGATGCACATAGAAGGAAATGCTAGCAGAATGCTTGGTTGTATACGGAGAGGTATTAGCAGCATGGGCGTCCGCGGGGGGACGGGGGAACGGCTTTTTGCCCCCCTGGATTTTTCAGCTTGTTCTGCAATTTTTCAGGTGAGATTTAAAATAAACTGCCAGTAGGTGGCGCTGTGTATGGCTAGAGACAGGCATAGGAAGCTGCATCTATCCCTGCTTCTCTCTGCTGATTGAAACCGCAGGGGAGCAACACATGCAGGCAACAGAGACAGCCTACAGATCAGGTAAGTGAGGCATGGGGGGGGGGGGGGGGTAAAATAGCCTACAGATTAGGGGAGTGAGGCATGTGGGGGGCAGCCTATAGATTAGGGGAGTGAGGCATGGGGGGCAGCCTATAGATTAGGGGAGTGAGGCATGTGGGGGGGCAGCCTATAGATTAGGGGAGTGAGGCATGTGGGGGGGCAGCCTATAGATTAGGGGAGTGAGGCATGGGGGGCAGCCTATAGATTAGGGGAGTGAGGCATGGGGGGAGAGACAGCCTATAGATTAGGCAAGTGAGGCATGGGGGGGTAGCCTATAGATTAGGCAAGTGATGCATGGGGGGCAGCATATAGATTAGGCAAGTGAGGCATGGGGGGGCATTTTATAGATTAGGGAAGTGAGGCATGGGGGGTGGGGGGCAGCCTAAATGAAGAGTCAGTAAGGAGCAGGAAGGGTCTGCAAGGAGCAGGGGCAGCAAGGAGCAGGAAGAGTCTGCAAGGAGCAGGGGCAGCAAGGAGCAGGAAGGGTATGAAAGGAGCAGGGGCAGGAAGGGTATGCAAGGAGCAGAAAGGGACAGAAGGAGCACAAAGGTAAAGGAGCAGAAAGAATCAGAAGGAGCACAAAGGTAAAGTAGAAGAAGGAGCAGAAAGGGACAGCAAGGAGCACAAAGCTAAAATAGGAGAAGGAGCAGAAAGAGTCTGCAAGGAGCAGAAAGGAATCAGAATGATAAAGGAGCAGAAGGGCACAAAATAAGCAGAAAGGAGCAGAAAGGTAAAGGAGCAGAAGGAGCCAAATATAGAAGACAGTGGCAGAAGAAAAAGAAGACTGTCAAAAGAAGGAGAAGAAAAGGAGATTGGAGCAGGAAGGACAAATGAAGTGAACCCTCCACTTTATTCTTGACACCACATCATAAGGCTTTGGTACCTGGGCCTGGCAGGGAAACTCTGGACCTTCTCATCTCCCCAAGTAAAAAAAAATATCAGTGTTAATGTGTTCACTTTTATTTACTGAGTGTCAGGAAGCACAGAGGGCCGCTGGGTAGGGGTGCTGCTGATTGGCTAGAGCGGTCAGCTGGCACTCTAAGCCAATCCGTAGCTCCCCATTCCAAAAAAAGTAAAAAACATTTATGAACCGGGAACTAGCGATTGGCTTACAGCGTCAACTGTCCACTCTAGCCAATCAGCGTCACCCATGCCTGACGTCAATCTGCACTTCCTAACACTCCGTTTCAGATGCCGAATACCATTGAGCGACCTGGAGCTGGAGGAAGCCTTTGGGGTTAAACCATTTGAGAGCGGTTTAACCACTTAAAGGAAAGAGAGCACCCAGGGACTTCCTGGCATCATAGCATTTTCATTTAGATGAAGTTGTTATGGTGACCAGAATGTTCCTTTAATTTGCTTAAAGGATCACTATAGTGTCAGGAATACAAGCATGTATTCCTGACACCATTGTTGTGAAAACTCTATTCACCCTGGCTTTATGTGATAATGACTATGCTCCTCCCCTTCATGACACTGTCAAAAAGGGGCCAAGCATGGATGTCATTACAATTATGCCCCCCCCCCCCCCCCCCCCGGAATAATTCCTGCGGACACCCATGATTAGCAGTAGAAAGATGGAAGTGCTCATGCCATTGTACAGAACACTGGTGAGACCTCACTGGAATATTGTACACAGTACTGGAGACTGTATCTTCAGAAGGATAATGATACTTTAGAGAGAGTTTAGAGAAGGGCTACTAAACTGGTTCATGGATTGCAGGATAAAACTTACCAGGAAAGGTTAAAGGATCTTAACATGTATAGCTTGGAGGAAAGACGAGACAGGGGGGACATGATAGAAACATTTAAATACATAAAGGGAATCAACACAGTAATGGAGGAGACCATATTTAAAAGAAGAAAAACTACCACAACAAGAGGACATAGTCTTAAATTAGAGGGGCAAAGGTTTAAAAATAATATCAGGAAGTATTACTTTATTGAGAGGGTAGTGGTAGTTATATGTTTCTATCCCCATGTGTCTCTATAGTTAAAGAGACACTCTATGCACCAAAACACCTTTAGCTTAATGGAGTGGGTTTTGGTGTTAAATTCTTGACCCTGCAGTCTCACTGCTCAAAATTCTCTGCCATTTTGGAGTTATATCACTTTGTTTGTACTGCCAGCCCTAGCCACCTATCCTCTGACTGAGCTACACATAGCCTCCCTGCACACTTCCTGAAAAAGAATTAACTTTTTGTGAACTTCCCTTATTACTCAGCGTGTTTAATTTAGAATTTATTTTCACCTGCTCTATTAATTGCCTGTTAGAGCATGCAACAGCCTCTTGTGTGTGTGATTAAAGTTCAATCTACAGAGCAGGAGATAAAAGCTTCTAAATTATACACACTGTGCTGTGAGATCTGATTTAAAATGACCAGTTTATTCATGCAGGCTGTGAGTTACAGCCAGGGGAGGTGTGGCTAGGGCTGTATAAACAGAAACAAATGGGAGTTGACTCCTAAATGGCAGAGAATTGGGCAGTGAGACAGCAGGGGCATAATTTACACACCAAAACTGCTTCATTAAGCTACGGGTTTGTTTTTTTACTTCTTCTGTTACTCTTCTTCTTATTAACAGCAGCATTTGATACCCTCCATTTACTTAAGTCCAACTCAAGTTGTTTCGGCACACTGTGTTACTAACAAAAAAAAAGATTTTGTGGGTAACTATACTATAGTTATTAAAATGTTTTCTCAACGATATTTTGTAAACAACTTTTCACTTTTTAAATGTGTGTGCAAAGTAAAAAAGACACAAGACTGTGACAACAGCTATTTATTATGGAAAATGCAAAACAATCTACTTGGACCTTATTAACCAACAGCGACTATTAACTAATAAAGAAAAAAGAATGACAGCGATATGGGAGTAAAGTGAATGAACAGTCATTGTGATCAGATAGATGGTCAGGTATATATAATATTATATACGTTAATGATTTGCTGATGTGGGCTCGGATTAGGACTGCACATACAGAGAGGAAGTTAGGTGTAATTTTATTTTTATAGCGTATTTTTCTGTCACTTCTAATACAACTAGACAGTTGTTATTTTGTGTCAGTCTATCATCGTAGAGAAATGATAATGTCACATCACAGTGATAATTCTCATCAAGAGTTGTAGTCATCTTTCTGTTACTCCAATTTATGTCGCTAGCATTTTGTGTCATGATGCAGGTCGAAATTTCATTTCCGAAGATTTGAGTGAAGCGAACCCTCGGAAGGATGCCCAAACAATTCCATCTTTTTCTTTACTTTGACTTCCCAGATATTTCCCGTTCAGTGATGATAAGACGCAGGACTCAAACCACCAGGCGCCATGATGTAACTCAGCACAGCTGGAGCCCTCACGCATATCATTGTCTTGGTCCTTGGTGGAAAATTTCATGTTGTTGTGAAACATCAGTGAGTTCCCTGCATTTAAAAACAAACAAAAGACCACAGATAATTAGGATACAACCAATGGTGAGAAACAACATATAAATACTAACAAGAAAACAGTGACCACCCCACTACAAACATCCACCCCCTATGAATATCTGACTATTCTGAGGGACCAGGAAGACATTTCCTACACTCTTGTGATGACCAGTGTCCGTGTTGTCTTCTATAGCATGATCAGACAATGGACACACCTTGAACCCCTGTAAATCAATTTTCTTCTTTTTACTGTGAATAATTCTGGAGTAATACTTCCAACTTCAAGGACCTTGTTCCAACCAGTCAATTACATCATGGACAGACAGTAATCATAAAGAAGAACATTCATTATACTTTTATTGGTAGGTTTATATTTTATCCATTCTTCATTTTTATTGCCTTTTTATTTTGTATTTTAGCAGGGGATATTACCTGCATTGCCCCCAATATGCTTGTCTATATGAAGTGTATATTGCTCCTTCTCCCCATCGATGTAGAAACCACTGTATGTGGCATAAGCACGACTGTCCCTAAAATCTTCTAAATCAACTCGAAGGTCAAAGTTACCTGTAAATATATAAATCAATTTTAGATTATATATATATATATATATATATATATATATATATAAACATACAAGCTCCAGCACACTCACTTAATCACTAAACAGCAACTCAGCAAGCTCACATGATTTAATAGTTTTTTTTTATACATCTGACTTAGGTAAGAATAATGGGGATTTAGTTACAATATATGATCATACATTGTATAAGCCTGCCCCAATGCCAGTGTACCCCCATTTTTGGCAGGTCCTATCCTATGGTTTTATATTTATCAATATATATATATATATATATATATATATATAAATATTACCTTTCAAACCTTGTGTCCTACCATTCCAGGTCATCAGTGGCCAGTAGTAAAACAGAAAGATAATTGAAAAAAGGAATCTATTGTAATCACAAACTGCCAGGTATGGTTGTATATTTATTTGTATCTATAACATTGCTCATGGAATGTTGTCGAAATGGATTGTGGTACTTCTTTCTGTTCGACGTCTCACAAAGCCCATCGACTGGCCCTACTCTTGCGGCAGAAGGCAAGAGCGTCAGGCAACATTACAAAACCATTGGTTAATATTGAATCTCTGAATGTCAAATTCAAAATGTATACATTTACACATGTCCAACATCAGACCTTAAGGGACACTCACGCCTCAGAATATTTGGATTACGTCTGACAAATGCAACAGATGAATTATATAAATGCCATGATCACATGATAAATGTAGAAATACTTAAAGTACAACTCTGACAAACAATTTACTTTTGATGTGTAACTTAAACATTTAATTGTGTAGTATTGGAAACCAAATAGTTAAATATAAGATTAAAATATAATCACATTGTAGTTTTTTTTCCCCCCCATTTTGACCTAAATTTAAAACATTGGTTTCCCATTTCACCACAACTCTGCATTTTGTGAATAAGCCAGTTATGATTCTATATAACACTTCACCAGCACGATCACCTTCAGAAGTAAGATCATGAATATTGTCATTTCCAAGCCAAAACCCGTATTGATCACCAAATCCTCTGCGGTAAGATATCCAGTCACGGTAGAAATCCACAGAACCATCTACACGCTTTTGGAAGACCTGCAGAGAGTGTACACTGATTTCATTGGCTATTGTTTTTATTTTTTTAAATTGTAGCATTTTCACTTTGCAGGTTACAAACAGGAGTTAAACAATCCTATTACATAATATGAGATAATATGTAATCCTAATTATATGAGATAATATATAATCCTAATAATATGAGATAATATGAGAATATATAATCCTAATCCTATTGTATAGGTCAGGGGTGGGCAATCTGCGGCCCTCCAGATGTTTTGGACTACATTTCCCTTAATGCTCTTAGAGCCATCACGTTAGCAAAGCATCAAGTGAGATGTAGTCCAAAACATCTGGAGGGCCGAAAGATTGCCCACCACTGGTATAGGTGATAAAAACGGGCATAACATTATAGCGTGATTATAAGATTAAAATCTCACATCTGAATGAACTATTTGATCTTTATTAAAGGACCACTCTAGTGCCAGGAAAGCATACTCGTTTTCCTGGCACTAGAGTGCCCTGAGGGTGCCCCCACCCTCAGGGACCCCCTCCCGCCCGGCTCTGGAAAGGGGAAAAGGGTTAAAACTTACCTTTTTCCAGCGCTGGGCGGGGAGCTCTCCTCCTCCTCTCCGCCTCCGTTCCTCCCCGTCGGCTGAATGCGCACGCGCGGCAAGAGCTGCGCGCGCATTCAGCCGGTCACATAGGAAAGCATTCATAATGCTTTCCTATGGACGCTTGCGTGCTCTCACTGTGATTTTCACAGTGAGAATCACGCAAGCGCCTCTAGCGGCTGTCAGTGAGACAGCCACTAGAGGAAATAGGGGAAGGCTTAACTAATTGATAAACATAGCAGTTTCTCTGAAACTGCTATGTTTATAAAAAAATTAGTTAACCCTAGCTGGACCTGGCACCCAGACCACTTCATTAAGCTGAAGTGGTCTGGGTGCCTAGAGTGGTCCTTTAACAATGTTATAAGTCACAATGGCTCATATACTTTTTTAAAGATACATACATTCATAAGATATTGTTTTTTATCTACCACCTAACAATGAACAATAATGTTTCTAAAACAGCATTTTCCAACTTACAATCCATCCTCCACCATCTGTTTCTAAATCACACATAACTCTTAAAGGAGTCTTGCCATCTGGGTATATGGTGTACCAGCCGCTGAGGAATTCTCCCTGATCTTGGACCTCCTGACAGTTCTTTGGACCTGTTGCTAGATAACATATTGGCTGATGTTCAGAATGTAATTGTAGGACAAAGATCTAAATGTGGAGAAGTTACCATGGAAACCATGGAGGGAGGGACATTTAGGTAGCCAGGGAGGGAGAGAGAGAATGCACATATATTTTAAAGTTCCACATTCCCTTACCTTTATCTGTACCAACTCTGACAACTGTGGGGAAATAGAATAAATATCTTAGAGAACATTGTATTAATGGCATTTTTAGATTTGCCCAAAAGATTTCCTGATTTGATGAAAGAATCAAATCGATTTCATTAGCATAACTAGATTATTAGAAAAAAAACAACAACACAGCACTTATGTAAGAAGATCCTGGAAATTGAGGCTGTTGGATGTCCAAAAGGATTGGGAGGGGGAGAAGCCCTTCTCATAAGTTAGATGTCTACATTGAATGCATTTTATCTGACAAGCAATAACATCTTAAAGTAGATTCTGGTCTAAAGGTTTGGGGTGTGAGGGGTGTACAAATGCATTATGTTTAATTACTATTTTTCCAATAAAATTAAACCCATAATTCAGGTGAAATTTTCTCAAAAATATCAATATCAATATCAATAAAAAATAATAATAATTAAAACAAATCATTATGTTCCATTAAATGTAATAAACTTTTCCAATATGAGAAGTGAAAATGTAATGATAGTAGTTCTTTAAATAAAATCATAGCAGTGATAATATCAACGTGTCCTCTGCCCAAAGCAGGTTGTCTTATTAAGTGGACATTTCATCTGTGAGGAATTAGTAGCCCAAATCCTGTGCTTCTTCTACTTTTATGCCTTTAGAAAACAATAGGAGAAACTGAGGCAGGGGCGTGTTTATAATTTTTTTGGAATTCTCAAATTTACTATTTTACTTTATACATTTAGACATGAAAGTTTCACAAAGAATATTTACAATGTTCTTACCGCGAAATGGATCACCTTTAATCCCTGCAGGGATAGAATATACAATTAAATCCTTATAGAACCTAATATGGATCAACTCTCAAAACATGCTCAAAAGAATCCAAAATCACAATGTAACATAATCGTAATGATATAACAGATTCTAAAAATCATGTTAGAGGTAATCAAATATGATATCCTTAAAATAAAACAAAAATTGCAGTTATGTTTGCTGCTGCACTGTTATGTTTGCTGTTGCACTGTTATGTTTGCGATACCTTTTGGTCCTTTTAATCCTTGCTCTCCATCATCTCCTATGTAATAAAGAATACATAAATGAATATATAAATAATTAAATAAAGCTAAACGTGAAGACACAATGCAGTCTTTATCACTATTTTTAGGGATATTGCTTTGCTGCAGAGTGATTTAGATAGATCAGGGGTCTGTGCACTCAAATGGCAGATATAATTTAATGTAGAAAAATGTACTTTGGAGTAAAGAATGCACAAGAAATTTACACCCTAAATAGCAATGGATTAGGGATAACAACACACGAGAAGGATTTGGGAATTGTTATAGCCAACAAACTAGGCAACAATGTGCAATGTCAATTGGCAGTTGCCAAGGCCAGTAAGGTATTATGATGTATATCTAGGGCATTAATTCTCAGGATGAAAATATAATTTTGCCTCTTTATAAATCACTGGTAAGACCACACCTTAAATATGTTGTGCAATTGTAGGCACCTGTTCCAAAATATATATATTATGGCACTAGAAAGAGTGCAGAGGCCGGCTATACAAAATTAATAAAAGGAATGGAGCATTTTAGTTATGAAGAAACGTTAACAAATTTAAATCTGTTTATTTTAGAAAAATGGCTCCTCAGAGGGGATATGATAACATTATTCAAATACCAATACAAATATTGTCTGGAAATCTGTTCATAAACAGGACCATATATAGGACACAAGGTCACACATTTAGACTGGAAGAAAGGAGATTTAGTCTAAGGCAAAATAAGTTGTTGTTTTTTTTACAGTAAGAACAATAAGGATATGTCATTCTCTGCCTGAAGAAGTGGTTTTATATAGATGTTTGAACAGAATTTGTATAAATACTTGCAAAAACATAATATACAGAGATATCATTTTTTTATTTGTGGGGTAACATCTTCTTGATCAAAGGATAAATCTGACTGCCATTCTGGTGTCAAGAAGGATTTTTTCCTAGTTTGTTGCTAAATTGGAAGCGCTTCAGACTGGGTTTTTTGCCTTCTTTTGGATCAACAGCAAAAAACAAACGTGAGAAAGGCTGAACTTGATGGACGCAAATCTATTTTCAGCTATATAACTATGTAACTATTTGTTTTTCTTTAAGAAATAGTACTTCATGAATTTGTTTGGAATGAAGGAGAGCAAAGTCATGTTTGAAATAAAGTCAGATATTTGCCAATTTAATTTTTTTAATTTTTTTTAAATAGCCTTTTAGCGAAGATCCGATCGGGCTTTAACGGTAAGTGCAATTCTCCATAATGCGAGTGCAAGAAAAAACTTTTTTTCCGAGCAAAAAAGAAGGACATGGAAAATGGCCATTTGTTTGCAGCCCACTACACCCATAATTTGCCTTTTTTTATAGTTTTCTTTTTGATTTTTAAATATTCTTTTTAGAATATTTCTGTATTACAAAACACAAAAATATACGTATTTGTTTGCAACACAACCCCCTTCCCCCACCTTAAATAAAAAACACATTCATCCCCCAATGCAGACATGGGGCTAAATGTGAACATAACCACAAAGCTTCACAGCGTGTACCAGGAGTTGTTTTACCTTTGAGTCCAGGCTCTCCAGCAAGTCCAGGAGCTCCTGGTGCACCATCATCACCTGGAGATGAATTATATCATAATTATATGATTAATGATCTTCACAGGTTTTATTTGCAATGACACACATAATTATTCATTAACATGTGAATTGTCAGAAATTCTAATTAAATTTCACATTTTAGGTCAAAATGTCATCCTGAGTTTGAGGACCTTTTTCATTTAAAATATTTTAGCCCGAAATAGGAAATGTATTTTGAATTCCTGTCAATTTATACTTTAGCCAATAACCCTGTCAGTGTCTTCAGGGCCAAAAAACTCAAGGTTCACATTAACTTTAAAAGGAATCGCTTCCTATATTAAATATATCAGAATCAGTTACTTTCTTTAGCTGCAATGAGAAAAAAAAGGATATAGCATTAAAGACTTTTCCTTTTTTTAAATTGATTGAAGTAATGAATCTGTAAACAAAATACAGATTTCATCAAGTTTTTGTAATTTCAAAAACAGTAATTTTCATGCTTTTCATTTTACCAAGTTGATAATGCGTTCTTAAATGTTTTAAATTGGCAAAAAAAAATAGGAAAAACGCGTAGGGTAAAGTAATTAAATTACTAAAAAATAAGACAAGAAGACTAAAAACAGTGATGAAGGTCCAATTAATAGCAAAATTGCTTCTTATTATAGGCAATTAAAAAAAAAATAAAGTTATTTACCTTTGAGTCCTAGAGCACCAGGATTGCCACGTGGTCCTTTATCTCCTTTACAAAAAATAAAATTCAAAGTACAAACAAATTACATGGTTTATGGTGTACAGCCAGCAGGAGAGGTATATTAGCCCTGCTTCCTATTGACAAGAGATGTAAAATAAAAGGTGCCTAGCACAAACAGTAAATATAAATACAGTTCAATATAAAGTTTTATTTAACCATTTCAGATCAATCACAAAAATGTTTTTTGGGGGGGAATTTGTATTTAAACTGAGTTGTTACATAATGTACTAGCTTTCCCATATATCTCTCTTCTGGGGCCCTGAATGTATTATCCATTAGACAGTATGATTATGCGTGCATTTAATCTATATCACTGTTCATTGTCAGTAGCAATAGTTACACTGGAGGTTAATTGCCCTTGTTACCTTGCTTCCCTCTTGATCCCAAAGATCCAGGTGCTCCTTTTTGTCCTGGGCCCCCAGGAGGTCCCGTAAGGAGTCCTGAAATGGTGCCCTTAACATTTTTGGTATCCACTGTTGTGAGAGAAGAAGTTGGTAAAACAAATTTAAGAGTAAATGGAAATTAAATCCTTCTAGGCATTACAATGTGAATATTATAAGTGAGACGTTTAAAAGAGAGTTCTAAAAATGTTTTTCTGTTTATTTTTTTTGTTATATTTTATTCATTTTCAAATATAACTGCCAGTGATTTTTGTGCAGTTCTTAAATACAATTGGAAAATTATATCTATCATAATTAATGATATATTTTATATGTGCTACATTTAGTCTTTTTTGATTTGCTCTAAAATTTCTGCATCACCAGCCTTAATATTGTTACTAGAGGCCAACATAACTTGCCCTTTAGCGAAGAAAAGCAATAATTTTATTATTTTAATATTTCTTTAGTAAATATTTATCATATACGAAGACACAACTACAAAACACAACATCGACACACAATAGGAGCAAATAAACAATCAAATAAATATAAACAGGCAATTTTACATATATATCAATATCGAATAAAGATAATGAATATTGATACATTCAAACCTTCGTACATAAAAGACACAGGGAATATAAATAATTTATAATCATGATATAACTTATATAAAAACAGTAGAATCATTTAGTCAATGTGTCGGAACGGATCAATTAAATTTGTTTAAACTCACATGCAATAATTTTATACCATAATGAGTGAATGTGGCGTTTACCTATGCATGGATCCTCTGTAAGACAAAGAACTGCCTTTACCCAAATTAGAGCGCAGAAGACAGTCAGAACTAGTCCTCTCATTGCTGCCCGTCTTTTGCCTTCTATACTTGAACTGAAAACTAAATGTTTGCATGTGTTTTCCAAGCTATGAGCACAGAGTATTGACTTTTTGACTCATGTATTTTGTGTGTTTTGCAATGAAACTGAGTGGGATTGAGTCAATGTGGGAGGTAAAAGTCTTATCTCATTTATTATTGGTGGACAAACATATATTACTTTAAATATTTAACTTTGTTAGAATCGGGAGACTGACTTTAGCACTGTGAGGTTTATTCACTAATCAGTGACTTGGGGTAAATTGAAACTCGAATGGTAAAACTAGCTGATTTTGAAAAATGAACGTCACTTTAAAGGAACACTATAGTCACCTAAATTACTTTAGCTAAATAAAGCAGTTTTAGTGTATAGATCATTCCCCTGCAATTTCACTGCTCAATTCACTGTCATTTAGGAGTTAAATCACTTTGTTTCTGTTTATGCAGCCCTAGCCACACCTCCTCTGGCTATGATTGACAGAGCCTGCATGAAAAAAAAACTGGTTTCACTTTCAAACAGACGTAATTTACCTTAAATAATTGTATCTCAATCTCTAAATTGAACTTTAATCACATACAGGAGGCTCTTGCAGGGTCCAGCAAGCTATTAACATAGCAGGGGATAAGAAAATCTTAATTAAACAGAACTTGCAATAAAGAAAGCCTAAATAGGGCTCTCTTTACAGGAAGTGTTTATGGAAGGCTGTGCAAGACACAGGCAGGGAGGTGTGACTAGGGTTCATAAACAAAGGGATTTAACTCCTAAATGGCAGAGGATTGAGCAGTGAGGCTGCAGGGGCATGTTCTATACACCAAAACTGCTTCATTAAGCTAAAGTTGTTCAGGTGACTACAGTATCCCTTTAATATGAATGAAAATTAGTATTTATCACTGCGTTCATTTCCATAATCCCATTGGACTCATATATTCGATCGATAATTGAAAAGTTTAAAGATTTCCAAACAACCTTTAAAATTAGAAGATATATAACTCTCAATTTTCTGATTTAATATTACATATGATCCATTTGTTAGCAGTAGCACAACATTTCTTTTAACTATAGTATCTGCTATTATTAGCCTTCAGAAAGATTTAGAAAAGGTAGGACAAATTGGTTGGGGCAATCTCTTATTATACAAGAAAAAGGAAAAAAGTAGAAACATTCCCTTTGTTGTTAATTATGTAAGTAACATTGGTGCCCTTAAAAAGATAATAATTAGACATTGACATATTTTAACACAAGAACTCAAGGTTCAGGCTTGTGGCATATCATATCATATATTCTCTACTTATAAAAAGCTATCTCTCGAGCACTTTGTACACAATATAAAGTATTTTAGTTGCTGTTTGTGTTTCTTATTAGTTATTATGTTACTTCTACGACTTCATTTATGGACTTTTCCCTTACTGTGCCCACACTCAATATGTCTGCCTAACGAATCTAAGTGGACTGACCGAACAGGAAGTGAAACTTTATAATATAGATACTTGTTGGACCAGCTGCATCACTTCCTTTTTTGCTGTGGACATCCAAGAGTGGATATAGAAGTACTGCATGCCTGGAACGACTGCGGTTATCATTCCAGGTACGGATGCGCCTCCATCTTGGTTGAGGCGTTCAGATGTGGAACCGCTGAAGACACAAGTCGGACATCACGCCGGAGGAAATTCCAAAAGGGAGAACACTGTATATACTGTGGACTAATGTGTTGCCATATTGGGAGTGGCGCTCGCATAGGTTTTACTAATAAACTGTGCCCACCATCATAGGACCGGCCCATTTCCATTTTCCATATATAGCATGGGCAGGATTTTATCACTTAAAGTTGGGTGGGATATATTAAGATTATTGGGAGGGTTATATATACCATGCTTTTAGTTTTTTTGGTTATATGCACCTGACGAAGACTGTGTAGCAGAAACATAGAAACATAGAATGTGACGGCAGATAAGAACCATTCGGCCCATCTAGTCTGCCCAGTTTTCTAAATACTTTCATTAGTTGAAACGTGTTGTGCTGCCATTTTTGTTTTTACTGTTATTTGATTTTATTTATCTGTACATTCTAATAAAAATAATTTAATTTATTATTTTATACTGCTGAAAACAATCCTCTTTTGGGACGTACACCGATCTAAAGCAAAGTATATCTTCAAAGTTTTACCTGACACCAGCACAGTTTAGAGCCGACTTCCAAATACCTTTCCCTTTTAATTTCCGTTCATACATATTGCACTACGAGATGTTTTTCTTTTATATTATATAGGAATTTTATTGTTTGAGGTAACTATAATCACTGTGTGCGCTTTACCACCTCCTTTATGCTGTTTGTATATAGGGAATCACCTCAGAAAACTTGTCAGCGGTTGGTGGCATCAAATTTCAAGTTTAAAAGACCAATCAAAAAAGCCCAAACACCCACAAATTAACAAACTATTTATACAAGAGAATTAATAATAAAAACAGCTGTGGTGATACATTCTAAAGAGCCTATTAGGTTTCAAGTACGTATCCAGTTTTAAATGTATATCATATTTTAAACTCCATTATAGCTTCAATAACAACCTCATTCTGTGGAAAAGCCCAGGTTAGCTCTGAAATCCACCCAAATGGTTGTTCTGCACAATTTTGTTTTGGGTAATTTGCTTCAATAGTGAGATTTGAGATTTTGGATGGAATATCTCTGTAAATCTGAACTGTTAAGACCTCTAGTGGTGAAATGTCATAACTGACATTGTTTCAATGCAGTTTTAGTGTCAAAGATAATTCTCTGTCTAGAGAGCGTGCTCATATTAAATACATTTATAAAAAAATATGGGCTAATATAGATAGTATTAATATAATTTTGCTGATGCATAACGACATGGCATTGCTGTTTTTAGTCATTAAGGAATTTATTTATCTTTTGAGGCACAGTTCAAATTCACCGACTAGATTTGTGAACAGAAGAAAAATTTGTTTCGACCAAATCACTATTGCCAACAATAAAAAATGTTTTCAAAACACAAGTGAGTTTATTTGCTTAGCTGGTAAATTAAGAGAATTGAAATAACAATTGCAGACTTTAGGTTAAGAATTGACAAATTGGAAAAATTCTACAACTATAGATATTTTTATAAGAGCATGACAACAGCTGTTTCTTATTCAAAAATGCAAAACAATCCATTTTTGCCATATGAACCAACAGCCACCATTACCTAATAAACAAAAAGAATCAGCTGGCACTCTAAGCCAATCAGTAGCTCCCCATTCATAAAAAAGTACAAAACTTTTATGAACCGGGAACTAGCGATTGGCTTAGCGTGTCAACTGTCAACTCTAGCCAATCAGTGGCACCAATGCCTGACGTCAATCTGCACTTCCTGACACTCCATTTCAGATGCCGAATACCACTGAGGGACCTGGAGCTGGAGGAAGCCTTTGGGGTTAAACCATTTGAGAGCGGTTTAACCCCTTAAAGGAAAGAGAGCACTCAGGGGCTTCCTGGCATCATAGCATTTTTATTTAGATGAAGTTGTTATGGTGACCAGAATGTTCCTTTAATTTTCTAAAAAGAAACACTATAGTGTCAAGAATACAAACATGCATTCCTGACACCATAGTTGTGAAAACGCTATTCACCCTGGCTTTATGTGATAATGACTATGCTCAACCCCTTCATGACACTGTCAAAAAGGGGCCAAGCATAGATGTCTTTACAGTTATGCCCCCCCCATCCCGGAAAAATTCCTGCGGACTCCCATGACATTAACCCCTTAAGGACTGAGGCAGTTGTACAAGTTGTGATCAAAACAGAACGCAAACAAAACCTTGAATTTGCGCTATATGTCTGTTCAGGCGTAATTCACCTCTTTCATATTAAATGCACCCACACTTATTAAATATCATTTTGGTCCGGAAAAACAGGGCTTTCATGTCACATCAAATATTTGTGTATTAAACATAATATGAATAAAATATAAAAATAAAATTTAGAAATTAAGACATTTTACTATTTAGTTCTGCATGACATTTTAACTGTGAATGTCACAATACTGTTAGCTGTTACTGCAATAAAATACACATATTTGTATTCAGTGATGCCTCACGAGTAAAACAGTACCCCCAATGTACAGATCGTATGGTGTTTTGGAAAGTTACAGGGTCAAATATAGCACATACCATTTTTCAGTTTATACACATTGACATTTGCCAGACTGGTTATGTTGACTTTGAGACCAAATGATAGCCCAAGAATGAAAATTACCCTCATAATGGCATACCATTTGCAAATGTAGACAAGGTATTGCAAATGGGGTATGTCCAGTCTTTTTTAGTAGCCACTTAGTCACAAACACTGGCCAAAGTTAGTGTTCATATTTGTTTGTGTGAAAAAATAAATAAATAAATACAAATTTCATCCAGAGACATGCCCCATAGCATCTTCCCAGCAGAAGAGCTGGCTTCAGTTATTTTCGGCATTAAAACTTCACGGTTCACGGTCTGTCCTCCAGCAGCACTTAGCCGCGATTTTATGGAACTATTTTCTGCTATGGGACCATGCCTGCGGTCAGTCAAATAAATGACTTCCAGGAAATTCCTGAACCCCTGAACCAGTGGCGGACTAACGGGGGGGCAGAGGGGCCCCGGGTGCCACCTGGTAGGGGGGTGCAATGACCCTGGTCTGAGGGCTAATGGGGGACGTGTGAGCTGTGCCCCATGGCAGCTGGGGTGTCGCACAGCTCACACGGAGACCAGCAAGCTTAACTGGCCACATGGGAGCAAGAAGGGGGCGGAGCTACAACCATTTAGGGGCGGCGCCTAACCGAGAGAGGGGGCGGGGTTTAACACGGCCCTTACAAGCTGCTGTAACTGCTGCCCATGGAGGTGCAGCAAGAAGAAATCCCTGCTCCTCCACCTAACAGGCTCCAGGTAAGGACTTCAGGGAATCCACTCCTCCTCCAGCCCACACTGTCTGTAAGTAAGAGTGTGTGTCTGTGTGTGTGACTGTCTGCCTGACCCTGTAACTATGTGTGTGTGTGTCTGTAACTGTCTGCCTGTAACTGTGTGTGTGTGTGTGTGTCTGTAACTGTCTGCCTGTAACTGTGTGTGTGTGTGTGTGTGTGTGTGTGTGTCTGTAACTGTCTGCCTGTAACTGTGTGTGTGTGTGTGTGTGACTTTCTGCCTGTAAATATGTGTGTGTGAATATGTGTGTGTCTGTCTGTAACTGTGTGACTGTCTGTCTTGTGTGTGTGTCTGTAACTGTGTGTGTGTGTATAACTGTCTGCCTGTAAATATGTGTGTGTGTGTGTGACTGTCTGCCTGTATCTGTGTGTGTGTGTGTGTGTAATGGTCTGCCTGTAACTGTGTGTGTGTGCGTAACGGTCTGCCTGTAACTGTGTGTGTGTGTGCGTAACTGTGTGTGTGTGGCTGTAACTATGTGTATGACTGTCTGCCTGTGACTGTATATGTGACTATCTGCCTGTAACAGTGTGTGTGACTGTGTGTAACTTCTTTTAACTGACTGTATGTGTGTGTATAACTGTCTGCCTGTAAATATGTGTGTGTGTGTGTAACTGTCTGCCTGTAACTGTGTGTACGTGTGTGTAACTGTCTGCCTGTAAAAGTGTGTGTGCGTGTGTAACGGTCTGCCTGTAACTGTGTGTGTGTGTGTGTGTGTGTGTGCGTAACTGTCTACCTGTAACTGTGTGTGTGTGTGTGTAACGGTCTTTCTGTAACTGTGTGTGTGTGTGGCTGTAACTATGTGTATGACTGTCTGCATGTGACTGTGTGCATGTGACTGTCTGCTTGTACTTGTGTGTGACTGTCTGCCTGTAACTGTGTGAGGAAGTGCAGGGATTTTGTAGAAGGGGGCAAGGGTTTTAAAAAGTTAACAAATTTGTTCAATACATTTTTAAAAAAATGTAAAAAAAAAGAACACATTTAAAAAATTTAGTAGGTGTTTTTTGTTTTTGTTTTTTTTGGAGAGAGGGAGGCAGGGGAGTGCCAAATCTAGGACCCGCCCCGGGTGCCACATGCTCTAGGTACGCCCCTGCCCTGAACTGATCTGGGTGATTTTTGGATATGTTGGTCATCCAGATCAGGGCTATCATGGAATGTAACATTTGTGTGGTTTTATGTATTTTTAGGGTACTTTTGGGGTGTTTTAAAAAAAGTATGTTTTTTTCTGTGCATGGAGATTATTGGATTATAATTAGTAAAGTTACTGATCCAATTATCTCCCAGGCAGAGAGGAGGGATTGTGTGTTTGTCACAGGAGTGTTGTGCATGTAATCACTATTCTTATTAAAATTCAGTCTTACTTTACTCTCAACACAGAGTTCTGTCTCTTGTTTTAGGGAACTGCTATACAACTATCACTACTAGCTCTTGTAAGAGATTCAAAGCTGTACTCTCCTGGAGCAGAGACCTTCCCACTGAGTCCCTGGATCCAGGAGTTTGGTCCAGGATGGGAAGGGACGGCGAGACCTCAACCAAGCTGTGGCAGTTCATGGGGTCTAGGGTGCTTATGGTGTCCTGTGCAGTGCTTATGGTCCTCAGCATTCGCTAGGAAGCATCACTTGGCGGAGGTACCCAGTCGGGGTGCCAGGTGGTCCATCACAATATGTATTTATTTTGTAATTCTTTATTCTAGTTGTGCAAATGTTGAACATAATAGCAGCACTGCCACAATAGCTGGTGCCAACATTTTCATTCACAGGTGTAAATATGGCTTTGGAGACATTGCACTTTTTAAATGATGAGATAATCATGCATAAAACCGAAGTTTCACAATAGTATTAGGTTAACGGTAGCTTGGCAATACGATATTAGTTATAGTAGTTGTAGCGTTCATGCTAGAGCCTTCGCAGGGTAAGACTTAACCTGTGTGAAAATTTGGCTTAGTCTAGACTATGCTCTTGTCAGACATATGGACAATATGTATTTATAATGTCATTCTAAATGAATTTTAATATATATGCATATTAATATCAAAATATAGTTAGAACAAATTAAAACCGGTATTTAATTTTATTTACATTTATTTTTAATTTTTTCAATTTATTTATTGATTATATATATATTTATGATTATAATTATATATATCATTAACGTCATTCTAAGTGTATTTTAAAATTTATATATATATATATTTTAAAATGCACTTAGAATAAAGGTTTATGTATGTATGTGCATATAAAAGTACTTGGATCGTATATATTATATATATCTATCTATATATATATACGATCCAAGTACTTTTATTTACTTTGTTAAAAACTTTTGTTAAAGTTTTATTAACTTTATAAACTTTTTTGCAGGCATTATGGGGACAGCCTGAGAGCTATCCCCCTGCAGGCACTGCACAAGCCGCCTATTCCGGCCATGTGATCGCAAGGACCCCACGATTACATGGCCCAGATCAGGCAGTGGGGGTCTGCCTGAGCTCCCAGACAGACCCCCAGGATCGCGACCGCCGACATGGGATCGGCGCGGACGTTCTATGCGGCCCTCCGACATTTAAAGCCACCCCAAAAAGGGTGGCATAGAACGCCCACCGTCCTTAAGGGGTAAAACTAGTATAAACATATTTTCATCTCTCACCAGTACACTAGGGGGGAGACTTGAATGCATTGAATTAACTAGTTCATATTATTATTATTTATAAAGCGCCAACAAGTTCTGTAGCGCTGTACAATGGGTGGACTAACAGACACGTATTTGTAACCCGACAAGTTTGACGCACAGGAAGAGAGGAATTGAGGGCCCTGCTCAATGAGCTTACATGTTAGAGGGAGTGGGGTATATTGACACAAAAGGTAAGGGTAGGGTAGAAAAGTAGGGCTTAGTAATTTGTTTTGATGACAGTTTCAGGAGAGGAATCAGGGTGCGGGGAGGGAAAGCTGTTCACAGTTTAATTAATATGCTTTTCTAAAAAAGTAAGTTTTAAAAGATTTTTTGAAGGAGTGGAGATTGGGTGAGAGTCTAACAGAGAGGGCAAGGGCGTTCCATAGGAACAGTGCAGCCCTTGAGAAGTCTTTAACCCCTTAAGGAACAAACTTCTGGAATAAAAGGGAATCATGACATGTCACACATGTCATGTGTCCTTAAGGGTGAGCATCAGAGGTAGGAGTATGAACAGAGGTTAGGCGTAGGTCTCCGGCAGAGCGTAGGGGCCCTAGACGGGACATATTTGTGTATTAGTGAGGAAACGTAGGTGGGAACAGCATTGTGTAGAGATTTGCAAGCAAGTGTCAGGATCTTAAATTGAGCCCCATCTCTTACGGGAATGTCAATGGATGGTCTGACAAAGAGGGGAGGCGTGGAAGGTGCAGGCAAACAGGAAGATGAGCCTCGCAAGTTAGTAACATGTAAGACCACTGAAAAGTGGATTACAGTAGTCAAGGCGAGAGAGGACAGCAGCATGGACAAGCACCCTTGCCGTATCAGGTGTTAAATAAGGTCGGAATGTTTTTGAGATGGAAGGGGCAGGATTTGGCGATTGATTGGTTTGTCAGAATCTTTTTTCCTTTACCAAAATTCTGATGCGCTGGACTACCATATTGTCAGAATTTGTCTGTCCATATTTTCAGAATACATACATACATAAATAAAATAGTGCGTCCAAAATAAAATGTTTCCACGGTATGCAAGTCTATTTTAAAGAAATAAAAAAAAACACAAACACCTTTTTAGAATAATTGGTTAACAGATCAATACTATAAAAAGATTCATATAAATACAATTGAACACGATAAGGCTTTTTTTGTTTTTGTTTTTAAGTTGTGTTTTCCAATCAGGCACAATAATGCATAATTTAATTTTTAAAGCGTCCAACAATTTTCTTCTGCGGTATGTAATTTAAATATGATATGTAAATTGTGAATTAAATATATAATCTTCATGCCTCCCCCCCAAGATACAGTTGAGAGTTGTTTTCTGATCAATGTATAAAAATAAAAAAATTGAAGAGCAGAGAGGTCCAGGTCCCAGTTCAGTTTCCATAGTCTTTAGTCTCATTGCCAGTCTCGTTTAGAATGGTTGTCCTTACAATGGCCTCAGTAACCGCGTATGGGTCACAGTTGGCAGACGGCCGTCGATCTTCAAAGTACCCTTTGCCCTCCTGCTCAACTTGGTGAGGAATACGAATGCTAACGGAGCAGTTGTTAATGCCAGTGGTGAATTCATGGAAGCTTGAGGTTGCAAATTCACCAGTCAGGCGACGGGCATTATCCTTGCCACCATGGGGGTCGTAGACAGAGATATGGTAATTGTGCCTCTTCCCCAATTTTTCAATTGCATCTTCAATATCCCTGGAGGAAAAGTAGATTGAGCTTTTCATAAATGGTTGGTTTACAGTTTTTTTTTCCAGAAAAGCATGACGAACTTACTGTATGCTTAAACAAATCAGTCATCACAAATCAATGTGCCATCTACGTGTATTTTACTTGGTCTATAACATTTCTCATTGCCGAACAGGAAAAACAGGAATTATGTGGCAAATTTTAAAAGTGAAGCAATGAGAATTAAAAACAGTATGATTTTCCTGCCAAGACCCACAAGTGCTAGTTGTGAACAGACCGTAAAAGTTATATCTTTATTCTGAAGACACAACTCAATCACAACTCACTTTAATCCACCTTTCTTCCTCATATTTTCTGTGCTGTAGTTGGTGTGACAGCCAGAAGCATATTTGTAATCGGGCATCGGTTTTGGGTCAAGAGTGGCCACAATACCAAAGTCTTCACAGACACGGTGAAGTATAAACCGAGCCATCCATAGATGATCTCCTATTTCGATGCCTTCACAGGGGCCAACCTGGAATTCCCACTAAGAAACCGAAAAAACAAATAGATTAGGTCAATTTGGTTGTATGAATGAGTTCACAGTGAGAATGTACCACTGCATTCTTAGATGCTTGGTAGCAACTGTCCAAATTGGAGGCATCAGGGTGCACAGATGCATCAAGTTTTCATACTGATTTTGAAAGCTTACTATAGACACAATAAGTAGCTAATAAAGAGTTAGGAAATCAAATCCATAATTAACCAGTGACAGCAACAGGTAATACACAACAGGACAAGACAAATAAGGCAAATAAGGAATTTAAGCATAAATGTCGTACCTGTGATGGCATAGCTTCTCCATTGATGCCACAGATCTCAATACCGGCATAAAGACAAGCCTTGTAGTGACTTTCTACAATATCACGTCCAAAGACTTTTTGTATACCAACACAACAGAATGCGAGACCTGTTGCATGGTCATCTGTGGGAAAAAAAAAAAAAAAAAAAGAATCTAGGGGTTAGGTTTAGGCAAGTCAGTCAACATAATCTCTCTGATTTTTTTTGAAGGAGTGGAGACTGGGTGAGCATCTAATGTAGGAGGGAATTGAGTTCCACAGGAACGGTGCAGCCCTGGAGAAGTCTTGAAAATTGTGATGGTTAAAATTAATAATTTCACTCTACTGAATCACATTTACACTCAAACCATACATCAAATTCATAGCAGATGATTATAAAGAAGCACTTTTTATAAATGCAAAAAACCCCCAAAAAAGTAACAAATACAAATGGGCAGAGTAACAGTGTTTTTTGACGGGGGGAACCATGTTCAACTTCTTAACCTTTTGTCTGGAAGCTCCTTGGTCTGTTTGGTTTAATTTCTATATTTGTTGTACCTTCTATCATCAGTTCTACCATTTTTTGAACAATTATGAAGCTTACCCTTTACCAGGGTAACCAATCACCATGCATCACTGTACTATTCATCACAAAGTCAGGCCAGGAAACTTCCATCAAGAGTTTTATTTTGGAGGTTAATCATTTTCTTCTAGGGCAGCTACAAAACTGGCTTCTCTGTAATTTACATAAAGACATGCAATGCTTTTATATAAAATGTATTACCTTCTAGTCCTGGGATAAGATTATTGGGCCAACCGTAAGGGCGACCATCGATTCCAAGTAAGATGTATTCTTGTTCCATCCCAAACCAAGGTCGATGATCTTTCACCAAGTCCATTATTTTTTGCAAGTCTGACGCAGGTTGGTTTCTGCAGGTGTAAAAAGAAAGTAAATCCACAAGGCTGAGTATTCAGTGAATATATATAGTAAATTATAAACCAAACAGCATAGTTTAGGTCTATAGAGACAAGTTGCAACTATAGCTGGGTTTTTCCAAATCATCTTTATCTGAATTTTGCCATTTGTTTTTTGATACATCACAATTCAGTTTTTAGTGAATGTACCTGGAGTTCTTTTGACAGAGGCATTTACGAATAGTGGCAAGTATTACACAGTATTCCTCACCAAGTTGAGCAGGAGGGCAAAAGGTACTTCGAAGATCTCCAGCAGTCTGCCAACTGTGACCCATTTGCCGTTACTGAGACTACTGTCATGACAACCATTATGAAAAAAATAAATAAAAAAAATGTAAGACTAAAGTATATGGAAACTGAATATAATATAATGCTGCTAGCCAATCCTTTAAAGGGAAACAATAGTTCCAGCGGGGGAGACCTAATGCACATGCACGGCAATGGCCACACTCACATTAGGAAGCAAATGCACAGCGTGAGGATGTCCAGTGCCAGTTAGACTGTCTGGTAGACAGGGCTAAGGGTGCTGGAACAGTGCATCCAGACCACTTTAATGAGCTGAAGTAGTCTGGGTGCCTATAGTGTCCCTTTAACGTTGTTATATTTGGATTTTTGCATCTCAGGATTTTTTTGTATGCGTACATCATGTTCACTGAGACAGACAGAACCATGATCTGTACACTAAAAATGCTTCATTAAGCTAAAGTTGGTTTGGTGATTATAGTTTCCCTTTAATTGCGGAAAGAAGAATAGAAATAATAGGAGTAGACGAATAGTATAAGGGTAATAATTATTAGGTAATCTACTATAGCTGGACCGCTACCTGTTTATGAATTGCCTTGTGATATTATGTGTGTTTCCCCATCCTTTCGTGTAATGTGCCCACTCCCCTTTCGGGAGAGTTTCCTCAAAGGGAATTAATTCGCCTCCCGAAGGGGGACCACCCCGATACCTCATTTAGAATGTCAGTTTAGAACGTTCACACCTCGCCACTAGGTGTCAAACAACAAAAGAAACCTTCGGCACGTGCCGTCCCTGGGTGGCCGCCATTTCGTATAGACGAATGCCAATCAAGGGGAGCATTCGCGGATTGTGTCTCACCTTGTTTGTTTACTGAACGAGGACCTCCCCAGCACTCATTGAAATGTTCACACCAAATAACTAGAACGTTAATAACTCGCAACATAAAAGTGTGAAACCGCAAGGGAAGTAATTAATGAGTGCTTTCCTGGGTGGGCGCCATTTATATAAACGAACGCGACCCAGGGGGAGCATTTGTATCCCGAAAGGAGGTGCTTCCCTTGCCTGGTTTCACACAGGGACCCCGCGAACTGAGGCTGTTTGAGGCTGGTACCGTTATGGGGTCCTTGGGATTGGTTTGGGCACCCTTTGGGGACAATAGCTAGTTGGTGTGCTTTCTCCTGGAAAACATTGCTTTTCCCACACTGTGATTCCTAGGTACAGAGGCTCATGGGAGGAAGATGCTGAGGTGGGCTTTCCATGCCTGGGAGAAAAAGGGACCCTCCTGTCACCGAAAGTGGGAAACCCTGTACTTGGGTGGCAGGAACAGGGGACAAAGGGACTGGATTTCCTGTATCACGCTAAGGTGCCTGGGAGGGGGGAGTACACCCCTTGCATGTGGTGAGGTATAAAGCAGAATGTGGTTGTTGTACCCCCAGGACAGTGTGTCATCCAGTTACTGGGAGGGATATGGGTCTCTTTGTACTTTAAACAGTTCCATTCCAGACGAAGGAAGTGGCTAAGCGGAAGTAACCAATCGGGTTACCCGTGGCCCACTATTCCTACTATAAAGAGTTCAAGTTAGCAGAGGATGACACTAACAAGGCTTCTCTAAAAGCCAAAAAATGTCCCATGAAAAAAAAAAAGAATTAGAGAAAGATGTTAAGAGAGGCCCTCCATAGACCATTCAATTAAGCCACAGTAAAAACAACAAAAAGATTACCTAAAAACACCTGGAGCAGAAACACTGCAGCAAATTCAAAATCCCGTGCAACAACTAGTGGAGAGAAAGAGCAAAAAAAATAAAATACAGTCTCACCACCTTTGAAGACGTTCCTGAGTACGCATAAGGACCAACAATATATCCACATACGGGGATTATACCGTCCAGGCGCATATATCTGGAGCCAAGTATAAGCTCCAGAAAAGTGTAAGTGCATGTATTTTTTCCTTATTCACCAAAAAAAAAAAAAAAAAAGAGGTCCAACATACACTATATTTGCGTCTTTTCCTTTCTTCCTCCATGTCGTTCTGAGCGTGGAAACAGCACTACAGGCGCTGCTTCCTGACACTATCTTCGATACTCACATTATTACATCCGTCCATCCTTTATGTAATTTAAACATCCTCTGTGGTTGCCCAGCTTACAAATTACACAAGTCTTTTTCCATCTGTAAAAAAACATCCCTCTTCCCCTTGTGATGGTCAGCTGAAAGAGTTAAATCTTACCATTTAATCATTCTAGCATCCAATGCAATTAATACAGTAGGGCCACGAGGGCTATTGTGACCCAGTATGGAGGGTTCTGCAGTTTTTGCCAGATTATTCAATAAGCACAGAAGTGTTATGGGCATAGGCAAATTTTACAGGTTTTAAGATTAAACGTTGTATCTCTTTAACTGTTCACGGTCTTTAAGAGATTTTGCAAACAAACAAGTTGCTAGAAATGGAACACATTCCTTCTCATACGATGTTTCTTTAGTAACCAAGAGTGAGTGAATAGGAGGTTTAGACTTTAAGACGCCATCTTGTCTTAGGTTAGAGTGATACCAAGCCAGGCCTTACCTACATCATGTCCTACCTCAAGTTTTAGTTCAAACATAGATAAGATGTCTAGGTCATGACATACTGATTAAGATGTCCCCATGTGAAATGACCAAGTCATGGCTTTGTCATTTAATGGTCAAGCTTAGAAAGATTAGGTTTGTTTTCTTATTTTCCGAACGGCACCGGATTGAAAATCTAGAGTATAAATAGGTGTACCTATTAATATTAAACACAGAGGGGAGCTTTTTGGATGCAGGAATGCTGCTCCATTGTATCAAGACTGAGAGATTGACTTGTTCAAAAGCAAGCAAATACTTTAATCTTATAAACTCTGCTATAAATTATTGTAATGGATTATTAAGTTATTATAGGTCTATATTTTCTGGACACCACTGTGACATGTAACAATGGCACAATCCACACCTCGGTTTACAGAAAACCCAGATACTGGTGCAGTTACCTTCACAGCTCCAGCTTCCACCCCTCCCATACTAAACAGGGCATCATCTACAGCCAAGCTACAAGGTACCATCGCTCTGATCCTAATTACCCATCTAAATGTACTCTCCCAATCTATGAGACAGAAAGGCTACAAACCAAAGACTATTACCAAACAAATCAACTTTGCTGTAAAAACTCCACCCACGCGACTGCTACAGTACAAAGAAAAAAAATATCTACACGAGTGCCACTTGCGGTCACCTACAACCTAGCTCTTGAGGAAATACAGAAATCATTAAAGGCCTACAACCAATGTTAACAGAAGATGAGACTCTGAAAAACACCCATTTTGGCCTTCAGACAACCACCAAACCTCCAAGAAATATTAAACAGGAAGCTGCCCACTGAGGGGGAAGAAAGAAAAACGGGATTAAGTCAATGCAAAAAACCTTGTTGCAAATGGTCAGTTTATATGCATATACAACAAAGCCTCCAGCATTAAAAGAGCATACTCCTGCACATCCAGCAATGTGGTATACAGGATTCGAAGGATCGTACTGCACTCCTGTGGGACACCACTTTACCCAGCCTGGCCACTCAACGAAGGACCTAAAAATCAAAGCACTGCATTTTTTTTAAATTTTTTTTTCATACCCAAGAAAGGAATATTTTTTGAAGCCAGAAAGATCAAATTTTTTAACAGCAAGAATAGAGGACTAAATATTGATTTGGGTTTCCTGTCCCACTACCAACACTTTACATGAACACTTCCCCAGCATTAGCTTACTGTTCTCTCATATGCATCAACAATTTTAAAATGCATTCCAATATTTCTATTCTATCAATATGCAAAGTACTATGTGTAGACCTATGCTTTCCCATACTCTCATGCATGTATGAGATATATATATATATATATATATATATATATATATATATATATATATATATATCTGTGCATGTATAGGTGTATGTGAGTTCATGTACATGTATATATTCATGCATACACATGTGTATATGTGAATAGGTGTAAGTGTACATATAGATGTCTATGTATGTGTAGGCACATTTATATGTTTATAGGTACATGTATTGGTGCTTGTGTGTGGATGTATATATATATTTGGGCATTTTGGTGTAATTATATGTATATTATTGTATCCTGTAACTGTTGGATGGGAATTCATGCATTCTTTATATAATTAAATAAGTTGATATTTATGACCCTCTGGGAGAATAGGGTCTATTCTCTATTAAACCTGTGTCTTATCTGCACTCATGTCTTTTAACCCCTGCATTACAAATCAACTTTGAATTTTATGTATCATCTTGCGCAGAAATTCTTTAGACTTGAGAAAGGGAAGATTCTCCTAAAAGCTTGTCATTAACAAATTCTGTTAGTCCAATAAAAAAATAAAAAAAATAAAAATAAAATGAAAAGGTATTACAAGATACGAATTTCATCTTGTTTTAACACACACATAGAAAAATTTTATAAGAAAGTTTTATTGCTTCCAAGACAATCCTTATTCTAAATTGTATTCGCAATTATTTGTATATTTTAAATAGAGGAACTCTTACTAACCATATAATAGTATGGCCAGGGCCGGATTTAGATGAAAAGAGGCCCTAGGCTATTCCACTTATGAGGCCCTTTCATCTCCCATTTTTAAGTTTGTAAATTACATGAGAGACAATAAAATACATCATTACTGTGATATATATCAATATGTTAAATGAAACATGTTGTGATTGGTACTAACCTTTATAAAAATTTTGGCACGGATAATAAATTTAAAAAAAAGTCGAGATGAGGAGAGGAGGGGGGGCGATTGTGAGAGGGAGGGGGGTGATGAGGAGAGGGGGGTGATTGTGAGAGGGAGGGGGTGATGAGGAGAGGGGGGTGACTAAAAAAAAAATTACCTTAAATCCCTGGTGGTCCAGTGGGGTCTGCCTAGTGGTCCGGTGGGGTCCCTGGTGGTCCGGCGGCCCTTATTTCCGGTCTGCAGCTCCGCAGAGCTGCAGACCATGGATCTCGCGAGACCCAATCAGAGCGTTTCCGTGGTAACACGCGGCAACGCTCTGATTGGGCAGTGCACGCGAGACCCATGGTCTGCAGCTCTGCACATTTCGGAGCTGCAGACCGCCAGTCTCGGCGATCGCGGCAGGAGGGGCATTGCAGTCTGCCCCGGGCACCCCCCTAGTAAGTGGCACTGGGGGCGGACCGCCCCCCCGCAGAACGCCACTGGTCATATCATATGCGTAGAATTTCTCCTTATTTTCGGTTTAGTGTTCACTGTTTTTAGAATAGTGTAATTTTAATTTTGCTAACAATTTGAATGTAGGCCCCTCTTGATCTTGAGGCCCTAGGCTGAAGCCTAGTTAGCCTACAGGAAAATCCGGCCCTGAGTGTGGCCAAGATATATGTACGTTAGCCCTGCTAAACTCTATGCTTGAAGGCATTTTATTTGTAAATAGGAGAACCATCAACGGTTACAAAAGTTTATCTGTATAAAGAAAAGTTGGTGAAAATGACAGAATTCTGACCAGAATGACAATGCTAACATTTATTAAAAGTCAAATCTGGTCAGAATTCTATCTTCCTGACCCAATCTGCACCATTCGAGTATATGTATTTTATGTCTAGTTTAAAATCTGTTCAATAGTGGGTCAAAGCACTCTGACCGAGAACTCAGTTCCACGTCTTGTCTGTCATGAGACTAGCCTGTTAATATTACGAATGGTATATGCCCCTTATATTTATTTTATTCAGCCCCCACCTGCCAGTCACATATGGGGGAATCAATGCCATGCCTCCCACCACCCCATCAAAATTTACTGCAATAGCTGCCCATTCCTTAGTTTAAAGCGAACAGCCTCCGACTGCTCAGTTTAGTAGACAGTCCAAAAAAAATTGTTTATTTGTAAAATTCTTACCTACAGGTGTTCTGTTACTTTTCAGAACTTCACACAACACCAGCTTATTGGGGTCTAGGCTGAAAGGGTCCCTGAACATTTTGACCGGGACGAGATACATGCCACAGTTATCGCTTTCTGCTTGGCTTGTGCCAGTCCCATTGAAGGTCCACTCTGGGATCTCTGATATAGGAAAAAAAACATGAAAATAACTGGACAAAGCCATATATTTTACAACTACAAAACTTTTAAACACAACAAAACAGAAACAAAACAGAAATGGGACTTCTTGATAGAGCTGTACCCTAAAAGAAGTGGGGGCATCATAACACATGGGTTAAAACTGCTACAAATGGAGTATGGTCATAATGTATTATATCTTCCTACTTCTATTTATTTAGAAGAGATGAAACAGAAGATTAAAAGTTGTAGATAACCCATTGCAGTTTAATACAAATATCGGTAGAAACTTAAAAATGGGAAATTGCACCCAAAAATAGATAAAATATAAAAATCAATTGATCGTATGTAATCCTATTTAAGTTAAAGGGAAACTCCAGTGCCAGAAAAACGATCCGTTTTTCTGGCACTGGAGGGTCCCTCTCCCTCCCACCCACCAATCCCCGGTTACTGAAGGGGTGAAAACCCCTTCAGTCACTTACCAGGGGCAGCGACAGGTCCCACGTCGCTGCTTCCTCCTCCCCCGCCGCTCCTCCTTCTGGTTACGTCGGCCGGTGGGCGAGACTGATCTCGCCCGCCGGCCGAGGAGACCTAATGCGCATGCGCGGCAATGCCGCGCATGCGCATTAGCGCACCCCATAGGAAAGCATTGAAAATGAATTTCAATGCTTCCCTATGGGGAATAGAGCGACGCTGGAGGTCCTCACACAGCGTGAGGACGTCCAGCGACGCTCTAGCACAGAAAACCTGTGCTATGAAGCAGGAAGTGTCCTCTAGTGGCTGTCTAATAGACAGCCACTAGGGGAGGACTTAACCCTGCAAGGTAAATATTGCAGTTTTAAAAAAACTGCAATAATTACACTTGCAGGGTTAAGGGTAGTGGGAGTTGGCACCCAGACCACTCCAATGAGCTGAAGTGGTCTGGGTGCCTGGAGTGTCCCTTTAAGGAGACCTAAACCAGGCAACCATAACTACTCTCGAACTGTAAAAACCAATAGCTACCACCTTATACTGGATGTTCACCGTGTGCGTTCCATTGCGGCTCGGGATGCGTTCAACTTGACTGCCTTCTGAGAGCTTTGAGTATGATGCTTGCCTTGTGCGTTTCGTGATGGGCGTTTCGTGAAGGCAAGCATCATACTCAAAGCTCTCAAAAGGCAGTCAAGTTGAACGCATCCCGAGCCGCAGTGGAATGCACGTGGCGAACATCCAGTGTCTGACACCTCACAGAGATCCACACTTCCCCTGATCTGGCCTGCATGAGGAAGCTATTAGGATTTTCTGGACTGTAAGCTACCGGCCTGTTACCATATGCCAAAACTTTTAACCCTTTTGGGAGTGCATTTTATCTTTTTCAATAAAATTTTTATCAGAGAGTGTCTGTATTGTATATTATAGAATCCGGCACAGACTATGTACTTCAAGCACTCTGTGTTTATGATACAATATCCAGATTTAGATTGTATCATCCCAAATTGTATCAGTCTGTATTTTATTTTAGGATACAAGACTAATACTATATTATCTTTAGCTTTGCCAGTATATTTTCCTTCTTGTATTACAGTATGTAACCTTTCTGGGATCAATTAGCTGATACAGCAACAGACATTTATTTATTCAACAACGTTTAAGTTTTTTACCCAGATGGACTTCAATCAATGTGCAATATACATTTAGGTTTTTGTGATTTTTAGACTTTTTTTATGTCCATGATAACATTGTTTAGTAGATCTATCACATACCAAGGTCTATTTCCATTTTTCCATTCTTGTTATATTCGATCGTTTATATATTTTGCACTTTCCTTTTCTATTTCACTATATCTTCTTACTCCTGGTCAGTTTATTGGCTTTTTCATTGCAGTTTAATGCTTATGGATTCTAAACAAACATACGGAGTAGCGATCTGTCATTAGTTAAATCCCGCAACAACTAATGTACAGCTGCACGCTGACAGACATGATATTTCAGCATCTTTTGAGCAGCTGTCGGTATTGGACGACATATTTGTAGCTTTTATCTGTGTGCAAACAGCTAAACATTTATAGATGTATATACTCTCTGTAGAGTTCCTTCTTATCGAACACACTTTAAGCAGAATTTATAAATGGCTGCAGTGTTGTGTTTATGTAAACACTCCCAGGTGCAAATCTTCCTTTAACAATTAGATAAACCATGGGAGACCTTTTAGCAAGTGAAGCTCTGTTCATATTAAGTTTAGCATACTTTATATTGGTGATGGCCCACCTATGCCACTCTAGCTATTTCACAGCAGGTTTTCTGAGGTCCTGAACAGTCAGGAACTGGCCATTGGGCAAAAAAACAACATACCTGAGCCAATGCGATCTGGGAATATCAATGACTTTCCTAGTAGACAATCTATCCCTCCATGGGTCAGTGGGGAGATCTAAGTATTGCCCTAACCAGCTCAGCATATCCTAACTTTTTCTGCTTATGTTTATTCATTTGTGTTTTTTTATTCACAATTTACACCTGTCTGGAGAAGTCCTACAAGGACATTTGTATCCAGTTCCCAGCATCTGTGATCTTACGGATGGGCTTTTTAACTACACATATCTTGTAAGTGTATCTAATAAAGCAGTGTATTTTATATTTAAAAGTGCTGCACTATGGATTTTATTATTTATTTTTGCATGCATCTCTGAATGTCCGGAGGATCACCTTGAATGGATTTTATCACCTACATTTTGATGGGCTCTATATATAAAACTTATACTTGTGAGTTTAACCTTGAAGCATCAGCACTTTTTTGTGTTTTTACAGTATCCCACCATTTCCTGGCCTTGACCCACCTGTATCCCCCTATGGGGACATCAGAGACTAGTCACCAGCAATCACAGGGCAAGTAGGTCATTAACTTTGCTTGCAGTGAATAAAACTCAATGTAACAACTATTCATCTGGGATATGCACATGGGCTGCCCTGGAGGGTCATCAAAATAACATAGCTGAGCATCATGGGAAATAAGATCTTCACTTCCAGAGTTAAGCTTTTTTAGAACTTTCTAAACATCGTACAGAGAATGCACCTGAATTTGGTCATGTTGAACAGTTTGGTTTGAGCCCATTACTAAAGGTTCAAAGCCAGGTCATACAAAATCTTCTTCCCTCCTCTTCTGTGGTTCTGATGACACACATTGAGCATCCAATCTCTATAAATAGCAATGTTCACAATAAACACTTCCCCACCCAATCATGACTATAATTATGTGTTCCATCTTATTGAATCTCCGACTGTGACCCATTTGCTGTACTACATTCTGGCCTTACTCCGCACCAATATTTGCTAGTGCTTGCTTGTTTTGTCTTCCTGCTTGTACAGATAAATGTCTCTTTCGATTTATGATATCAACCACCTGCTCTGACCCTCAGCCTGCTTGTTCAATAATTCACCTACTTCATTGGGTCACCTCACTTCATACTATTTACACTTTATTCTGTGTACCATTGAAAACCAAGAGAATCATCATTCCCACTCAAAACACAACATCTCAACTTCAGGAGGATCCAGTAAAGGTTCAATTTTAGACAGAAGTGATACTTTCTCTCATCTGATAATTCACAAGGGGGCTGCCAGAAACATGGCAGATGGGTGTCATGTGGGCTTTAAAGTGTATTTTTTCTCACCTTCTATGGACTGGGGCTCTGAGTCCAATGTCTTCGTTTTGCAGTGGACTCCTTCCCCAGTTTTATTAATCCACACGTAGGTGACCTGCACCTTTCCTCCTTGGGGCAGCTTCATGTACGGTTCCCTCAGCCCTTTGATGAGATAAGAACCAAGAGACACAGCAGCCATGGTGGAGACTGACCTTATGTGGAAGGAATAAAAAAAAAATGATTTCAGTAGGATTCAGATGTGAAAGCACCAAGTTTAAAATCAACACTAGAGGCATCTTGGAAAATGGTGCAGATTTGGCCACGATGACAGAATTCTGACAGAACTGGCTTTAGTAAATGTGCGAATTGCCAATCTGGTCAGAATTTGACCATTTTTAGAAGTATTCCAATACAGAGAAAATTTGGTGTTTACTAAACAGACCTGTTACTGTATTGCCTCATGATATACTCTGAATTTATAATCCAAAGAATAGGCCAATAGTCTCAATTATCCTTGTAATGGTGCATCTAAAACAAAGTTCACTGTTCTTCTACACACCATTTTGGTTACAGCTGAAAAAGATACAAAAAAAAAAAAGACACAAGGAACATGCAAACAATTTAAAATCCTATTTAAATGTTGAAGATATAAAGAGGGGAAGGAAGAGACAGGAGTCAAATTGTAGACAAGCAGGAGGGAGTTTGAGAAAAACTCCAAGAAAAACAAAAAAAAAAAAAAAGGGAAGAACTTAAGAACTTTCAGTGTTCTAAAACTACAAAAAATTAAAAAAAAAAAAAAAAAAAAATAGGATTATATATATATATACACACACACACAGAATCCAGCGCACTCGCTTATTCACTAAACAATGATTTCAATTCTTAGAGATTGTAAAGGTTTTATTTAAAAACACCTCACCTAGGCAAAAAATGATGGGGGTTTAGTTACATTATATGATCATACATTGCATAAGCCTGCCAACTACGTCAAAGTACCCCATATTCGGCAGGTCCTATCCTAGTAGCAGCCTAATGCTTGCTCTTATGAGATTAATCCACTTACTTGGGAAATACTTCCTTACTGGGACTCTCTGCAAGTCAAGGCTAATTAGGGTCCTGGAATGAGGCACCTGTAACAGGGAGGGGTGCAAAATCAAGGAGTTGGCCTGGGACTCCCAAATATATAAAAGAAACCAAGAGGGCTGCACTCACCTGAACATGCATACATTATAGGGTGCGGCTGGGGCCAAAATATACAAAATACAGAATCCAGCGCACTCGCTTATTAACTAAACAGTGATTTCAAATCTTAGAGATTGTAATAGTTTTATTTAAAAACACCTCACCTAGGCAAAAAATGATGGGGGTTTAGTTACATTATACGATCATACATTGCATAAGCCTCCCAACTAAGTCAAAGTAGACTTGCAGAGAGTCCCAGTAAGGAAGTATTTCCCAAGTAAGTGGATTAATCTCATAAGAGCAAGCATTAGGTTGCTACTAGGATAGGACCTGCCGAATATGGGGTACTTTGACGTAGTTGGCAGGCTTATGCAATGTATGATCATATAATGTAACTAAACCCCCATCATTTTGTGCCTAGGTGAGGTGTTTTTAAATAAAACCTTTTACAATCTCTAAGAATTGAAATCATTGTTTAGTGAATAAGCGAGTGCGCTAGATTCTGTATTTTGTATATTTTGGCCCCACAGCACCCTATAATGTATGCATGTTTAGGTGAGTGCAGCCCTCTTGGTTTCTTTTATATATATACACACACTTTTCCTTACAGTCACGCCTAAAATATTCCAATGCCGGGTGCAGTAAAGCCTGGGCTCCAAACATAAAAAAACAACTGTGCGGCTGCTCTCCGGTCTTAAAACCTCAATGCTTTTTTTTCAGAATGTTTAAAATACAATTAGGGATTATTCTAGCTTTAGTGACTGAATAATCTAAATTTTATTAACGACAGGAGGCGAATATTTGCTTTATCTTTCTTTATTGAACCTCCCAGCAGCAAAGGAACAGTTAACAGTAATGTAAAAAGTTCAACCAATCAGATAGTATAACAGTATTATATGATGTCATCAAACTCCTCCCATATCCTCTTTCTTGCTGTGGTCGATGATATGTCTGTGTCAACCGTGTAAACTGTAACGATGAACTGCGGACTAAGTTGGAGTCCTGAAGTAGTCAACATGTGGAATCTTGAGCGTGCTTGAAGGAGCCGTATATACAAAGGTAGGTATTTTTCACACTAAGGGAATAGAGAAAAGACGTGAGAGTATAGGTTCTCATACTAGGTGAATGCAATTTATGGCATGTATGTTAAGAACAAATTGTAGTTACTCTTTGAATATAATATTGAATATTTCAAACACTAGATTAGAAGTGTTATGGCGTGAACCTATGGCAGATGGTGTATAAAGTGTGTGTAACCAGTAGACTGGAATGCATAGTAACTTACCTGGGCGGGTGTTAGAAAGTGAAAATAAAGAAGGGGGGGGGAAATATTCGCCTCCTGTCGTTAATAAAATTTAGATTATTCAGTCACTAAAGCTAGAATAATCCCTAATTTTATGGCAAGACAGGAGGCTTCATATTTGCTGTTTTAACGCTCCTATATGATAGAAGATGCAGCATGTGTCATAGGTTTGAAATAAAATGTACGGAATGTGGACTCTCTGGACCAATCTGCAGATGACAAAATGTCTGAGAGGGAGCTCCCTGCGCGAAAGGCTGAGGATGCGGTTGCTCCTCTGACTGAATATGCGCCAAAATTTGAGTCAATGCCTGCTTGCACTAGTATCCATCTGATCCACCGTGCGACGGTGGGTGCGGATACCAGTTTGTGTGGTTTTACATAAGACACGAGGAGGGGTCCCGTAGGAGGGCGTAGAGTGGTGGTGGCATCTAAATAATGCCTTACGCAGAGTGCCACGCAGAGTGACTGTCTATTAGGAAAGTAAGGTAGAATACGGAGGAAGAATTAGTTTTGTTCGTTTGGTGATGTGAAACTTAACGCCTTCAGGCGAGAAGACTACTGCGTGGGGATCAAATGCTCGGATAGCCGAGACCTTACGGAAGGATTCCAGGCATAGGAGTAAGGCCAGTTGGCCGAAAGTTGACGTAGCGACAAATTTTCATTAGCGGTCCAGGATTCTAAAAGGGAAAAGACTTGAGTGATATCCCAGAAACAGGAGTATTTAGGAAGAGGAGGTCTGGCTAACCTGATCCCTCGTAAAAGTCTACAGACTGAAGGATGTTTCCCTATTGACGCATTGTCAATGGGATTATGGGCCGCAGAGATAGTGGATCTATAGACATTAATTGATCGATAGGATTTACCTTGATCAAATAGGGTAGACAGAAAATTTAGGATGATCGTCAGAGGTGCTGAAAAGGAATCGGTGTCCCTTTCCAAACACCAGCTGACCCATGTCTTCCATGCAGCGATGTAAGCTTGACTAGAGCCTGAGTTGTCTCCGAAAGTCCTGAGACGTTCCAAGATCCCCTGAAACGGTCCAAGCTACAAGCTGGAGCTGGTCCTGAAGGGCGAGTGGGTGAAAGTGCCCTGTTGGGTTCCTGAGGATGTCTGGTGATCGAGGTAGAAGAATTGGATAGTTCACTGATAATTCTAACAGGGTTGGAAACCAAGTCTGGGTTCTCCTTCGTGGAGTGACAATGACTATCGTCACTATTAGGGCTTTGACCCGGTAGAGGGTGCGTTGGATCATGGAGAAAGGTGGGAACGCATAGGCTCCTGTCTCCGGCCAAGGATGTAGAAAGGCGTTGACTGCCCATGACTGGGGTCTGGGAGCCAGCTGATAAAGGCTTCTGTCTGGCGGTTCAGACGGGATGCAAACAGGTCCAGTGTAAGGGGCCCGCGAAGGCAATGAATTTGGTGGAACACGCGGGGGTCTAATTGCCAGTCGCTTACATCCCTCCAATGGCGAGAGAACCAATCCGCGACTAGGTTGTCCGTGCCCGGAAGATATTCCGCTCTGATAGATAAGTTCCGTTCTAGACAGAATTGGTAAAGATCTTTGGTCAGATCGGATAGTAGCTTGGATCGGGAGCCTTCTAACCGATTCACATAGCGCACTGCAGAGACGTTGTCCATGCGCAGTACTAGTGAACAGTTGAAACAGTCTTTCGCGAATTGCGAAAGATCCTGTAATCAATTCCAAACAATTGATGTGCAGTGCTTGTTCGGATGGGGACCAAAGTCCCCCTGTGGACCCTTGGGCGCATGGTGCACCCCATCCCAGGAGACTGGCATCGGATTCCAGAATGAAATCTGGTTGTGATCCGAAGATGGCTTTGCCATTCCAGGCTTCCATATTGTGAAGCCACCAGTGAAGTTCTATACGAACTTCATCTGTGAGTTGGATGTACTGATCGTAGGAGGTGGAACGGTGTAGGTAGTATGTCTTGAGCCATTGCATGGCTCGGTAGTGTAAAGGTCCTGGGTAAAATGGCTTGCATAGAGGCGCACAGTAGGCCTATAGTATGGGCCAGATCGCGTAAGCGAATCTGATGGGTTGATAACAATTTGCGAATGTCTTGTGCCATTATCAGGATGTCATCCAAATATATGATGGATCGAATCCCCTGTGATCGGAGTAGCGCCATCACTGGTTTCATCAGTTTTGTGAAACATCATGGTGCGGAGCATAGTCCGAACAGGAGGCATGTGAATTGCCAGATTTCCTCTTGCCAGAGGAATTGAAGGAAAGCTCGATGGTTGCGAGCAATAGGAACTGTGAGGTATGCGTCTTTGAGATCGAAGCTGGAGAACCAATCTCCCACGCAAAGGAGGTCCCTGAGTAGATGGATGCCCTCCATCTTGAAGTGGCGATACCTGACAAAGTGATTCATGTTTTTTTAAGTTGATAATTGGGCGTAGGTCTCCACTTTTTTGTGGCCAAAAAAAAAAGGTTGCTTAGAAAAGTATGCGGGAAAGGGGATTTCTCTATTGGCCCTTTTTTTTACTAGCTTGCACAGTTCGGTTTGTAGTGTCAGGTTGTCTGCTGCAGACATCTGTAGTGGTGTAGGTGGGGTGTCCTGGAAGGGGTGGAAAGGAAATCTATTTGAACCCTTGGACTGTGTGTAGGATCCATAGATCCTGAGAAAGTAATTCCCACTGTTGGAAAAACTGGTTAATCGACCTGCTATAGGTACATTGAAAGAAGGGACATTACCTGGAGCAGCTCTTCCGCGTAGGGAGGCAGATTCACGTCCCCGGATAGACCCTCTATTAGTGAATAGTTGCCTGTGGTAGGGTCGGGGTTGTCCCGATTGCCAATAATTTTCAGAGGGGCGAGGCCTGTAGCCTGTGAAGGCGAAAAACCCTGCGCAAGGAGGATTGGGCCTTATTTAGGGTGGTGAACACCGCTACATGTTTGGAAAGGTCTTTCATGAACGAGTCCCCAAACAGTAATCCATTGCCTCTGGTCCCAGTTCTCGGAAGCTCAGATCGGCTAATTTTGCATCCAGTTTGTACAGTGCCGCCTAGCGTCTCTCGGTGGACATGGCCACATTAGCGTTGCCTAGTAAGCATAAGGCTCTCTGGGCCCACTCTCTAACTGTGTTTGGGTCAAATCTGGCGTGAGAGCTACCTTGTTTGGAATGGTCGGTCGAGGGCACTCGGCTCTGAGTTTTGCCCTAATTTCTTTGTCCAGTGGTTTGCATAACCACATTTTACAAAAGTTGGAAATGTGCTCTGGTGGAGCCCATTCTGCCGACCGTGGGTGTCTGATGACCCTGGGGTCAAATAAAGGGACACCTGAAGCATCTAGAAGGATGTCTGAATCGGGTCCTTTTGATTAGGTAGTATAGCATCTAGATCTTTATGTGTGAGAAAGGTTTCCTTGACAAATTCCGATGGGGTATCCCCTAGCGCATTCGCCGAGGGGTCCTCATCAGAATATCCAAGGAAATAATCGTCAACCCCGTCTAACGTGTGGGATGTAGACCCTCTAAGGGGTTAAAGTTAGCTTGAACGGGGCGAGTGGCAATCAATTGGGACTTGGCAGGAGCCTTGTCCTTGCCCGCAGACCTACTCTCCCCTTTCCAGGGGCGTTTGCGTGTAACCTCCTGATCCGAGGGTTGAGAGTCCTCGGAATCAGAGAGTTGACATGCAGTACGGGTGACTTCGGCCGAAGTCTTCTCATGAAAGGCTGCTAATGCCTTGGGGATGGAATCTGCAATGGTTGAAACCAACCAGGCTCTGAGTACCTGGGATATAGCGGGCTCATTATTGTCAGACATGGTATGTCTTATAGCGGTTGCCAAACAGTTAAGTATATTAATTTGAAAGAATGGAGTTGAATGGGGTTCACCCAAAATTATTTCAGAGTATAGATGGGGGTCACCCAAAATATTTGTGTAGTTTAATACGTAGGCGGCACTCAATATTTAGTGGGGTTGTCCACTAAAATATACACAAGTGGGTTGTACCACTATGATAGTAAACAGTGGGGTTAACCACTTAATTATAACCATAGACAGTGGGGTTCACCACTGAGTAGTAATAAAGTGTTGTATCACTTAATTATAGTGTATTTGTATAAGAGGATCACCCTTAACAGTAATATTGGTGTTAAAACACCTTAAGAATTGATATTAAAGTGTTGTATCACTTTAATTATAGTGCATTTGTATAAGGGGGTCACCCTTAACAGTAAAATTGGTGTTAAAACACCTTAAGAATTGATATTAAAGTGTTGTATCACTTTAATTATAGTGCATTTGTATAAGGGGGTCACCCTTAACAGTAATATTGGTGTTAAAACGCCTTAAGAATTGATATTAAAGTGTTGTATCACTTTAATTATAGTGCATTTGTATAAGGGTGTCACCCTTAACAGTAATATTGGTGTTAAAACACCTTAAGAATTGATATTAAAGTGTTGTATCACTTTAATTATAGTGTATTTGTATAAGGGGGTCACCCTTAACAGTAATATTGGTGTTAAAACACCTTAAGAATTGATATTAAAGTGTTGTATCACTTTAATTATAGTGCATTTGTATAAGGGGGTCACCCTGAACAGTAATATTGGTGTTAAAAACACCTTAAGAATTGGGGGCGGAGCCTGACCGTTCAGGAAGATGGCAGCATAATCCTATAGCTCCCTCTTCCCAGCATTTTCAATCCGCCGACATCCGCACGCACGACCCGCAAATCCCCTTCAGAGAACCCTCACCGCATACCCCGCTCGCTCAGCAACAACCCGGTGAGATGGGGGGTGGCAAACAAAAGAAGGATCAGACACCTTCGGTCGCCACAATATTCCGCCCGCAACAAGAACAACGGCGGCCATCTTGCCGCCAACAGACGGAAGAACATGGCACAGATTCCGAAGGTAGCGAATGCACAACCACATCTGATGCCCCTCTGACACTGCACGATATGAAAAGCATGCTACAAGAAGCCACGATGGACATAAAAACTCACATGGCGACGGAGCTGGATAAACGGCTCTCAGGCCTGAAAGAAGACATCGAGGCCTTGACGAGCAGGTCCACCCACACGGAGACATGCATTAAAGAGCTCACAGCCTCCACCCAGGCACACTCCCAGGATATCACATACCTCCACGCCAAAATCGAAGCCATGGAGGAAAGTCTGGAAGACTTAAATAATAGATCCAGAAGGAACAATATCCGGATCCGGGGCCTACCCGAAACGGTCACAGCTGAGAGCCTCCACACCACACTCACTGACCTGTTCACAACTATTCTGCCCAACGCCTCAGCGCAAGACCTCCTCATCGACCGGGCACACAGGGCACTCCGGCCGCCTGCCATGAACCCAGACACCCCCAGAGATGTCATCATCAGACTACACTTCTTCGCGATCAAGGAAAGAATCCTCAACCTTGCCAGAACCACCCCGCCACAATACCAGGGGACCCGACTGGCACTCTACCAAGATCTTGCCCCATCCACCCTGAAGAAACGGAGGGACCTCCGACAGCTGACCCTCACCCTAAACCACCACGGCATTCGATACATGTGGGGGCACCCGTTTAAACTAATAGTGCGCAAAGAAAACCAAACCTACATTCTGACGAACCCGGCAGAGATGACCCCATTTGCTGAATCACTGGGCATCACTCTACTACCACCACCACCGATGACGGGCCGGAACGCAGGCGGCAGAACCCGGCCCCAGAGAGAGAGATATGCCAGGTCTCCACGCCGCACATCGCGCAAAAGAACGCCCTCACAAACCGAAGACAGAGACTAGACACTGGGACTGGGCCCGCACCCTGAGACCCCGAGACGGCTCATCCTGACGCTCCAAAACAGGGCAAGTAACCTCAAGCTCTCCCACACCACCCATTGCCCCGCTTACCCGGATGGGGGGCCCCTCCAGGGGCAACTGTCCCGGCCACGGCCTATAGACACATCTTCCCACTTCCCAGGGCCCTGCCTGCCCACTACGCCTATCCCGCACCTAGAAACTGCTAAATACTTACCCCCCATGTAAGGAGGGGACATTGCAAAGAGGCCCACACGTTCGAGCAACCAGCCGGTCACCCCAACGCAGAGAGACTTAGCCCGCTAGGCACACACACCCTGACGGGTACTTGGCATCCAACCTGCCTATAGCACGGCCACCGAGACACTCCAAAAAACCCCTGCGGCCTGTGGGCACTGGCGATGGCGACCGGGGACTGAAAGAAAACCAACGCCATCTCTTGAACAAACTAACCTACCGACCTCCCAGAGATAATGTGCCCTAACTTTCTCCCTTTTCTTTTCTCTTCTAATGTGTGGGGTATGGGACACATATGTTGGATAATGTTGTTATTTGCCAAATTAAGGGGTTACCATAACACGACAAGGACATGGACTCCCCGGAACACCCAGCCCCACACCATGCCTAGTCACCTACCCACGACATAAGTCGAGTCAAGACAAAATGGAGGGACCTTACACGCTGACACCAGCAGGACATAGCTTAGCCCCCCCCTGGACATCCACTCTGACTTACCGGCAGCCCACTACACATCATGGCATATCCCGGTAACAGCCTAACCCCTACCGCTCGACGACACACGGGGGGGAACCTATAGGGATCTGGGAGAATAGCGGGCGACATAAAAACTTAGTAGTTCCACTGACGAGGGGCCTCTGCCCCTGATCGACCCACACAGCAGGGCCACACCATCCACAATATACCGGGCACTCATAACCAGATGATCCCGAACCCTGACAGCCCAGCCGTCCCCAGTTGCAGCCCTCGTGGACCGGGCAACAACATATTACCGGCCCAATAACACACGCTGGGCCGCGCCACACAACCGAACCGGACGGTACCCCCAGACAGGAGGCGGGCCAAGGAGACGAACCCAAGTGCAGACACTAGACTACCACAACCAACACCTATGGGTTGGGAGACAAGCTCCTGTACTACTGCCACAGCCTCTCACTCCCTCACACACCCCCAAAACGTTACCTGTCTCGGCACGCCTCACCAGGTATGGGCCCCCGACCAACTAGTCCAGACCGACGCAGTCGCCCACCACCTTAGACCATGACACGACCCCTATCGCACCGGAGCCAGGGCGACAAAGGTCAACAGCGTTAGGCAAAATGTTATAAATGTTATAAATGTTATTAATGGTGTTAAAGTTTTTGATGTTGATATTATTGTTGTTAATAATGCAGATCAACCCTCTCTCTTCTTTGAAGATCATTGCTTCCTGACATGCAACCATATCTAACACATCTGCTATATATATATCTATCTAGCTATGTATAACTATCTATGTATAATCATCCTGTATAACCATCTATACACCCACCCCACCACAACCCGCATGAACACATTGACACTCTACTTATCTAACAAATGTTCTCTACCCGCAGATACTGATTTAGTGCGTATTCAAGTACGCCGATGCTGGGAGAGAAGGGAGACGTGGACACGGACGAACCACCTCTTCCTTCCCTCTTCCCTGTTCACCACACTTCCTCGTTAGACCAGCGAGAAAAGGACTGACCACTCCGACCCCCAGGACGACCTGGCAACACCAAAGTAAGACCAGGTTTACCCACACTACACCCAACCACCACTCCTCCCACCCCTCTCCCCCCCCTTCCCCTTCCCCTCCCACCCACACTCAACCCCCCTGGGCACACCACAATGCCACCACAACCCCAGAGACCACCCCCCACAGGAACAGAAAGCCGGGGAAACACCGGCCCTGCACGACTCACATGCATTTCCATTAATTGTAAAGGCCTAAACAACCCGGCCAAACGACACCGCCTTCTCCGGTGGGCCAACCGCACCTCAGCGGATGTCATCCTACTCCAAGAAACCCATTACGAACACACACGGGCATTCCCGCTCATGAGTAGACACTACAAGGACTGCTACATGGCAAACTCCCCCACAGGGAAGATTAATGGTGTGGCAATCATGGTTAGGAAAACATGCCCTCTAACCATTACACGATCAATCCCAGACCCTCAAGGCAGATATGTGACGATCTTGGGCCAGGTAGGAACACACAGATACGCCATCTCCTCCATCTATGCCCCTAACGACCCCAACACCCAATTCTGGAACTCCTTCCAGGCGCACCTCCGCCTATTCTCCGCACACCACCTGATAACAGGCGGGGACTACAACGCCACCCTATCTCCAGCGATTGACAGACGGAGACCTCAAACACCACACACACGACCCCAACCCCCCACTCGGAACGACAAATTACTACAGGCATTCGTCTCCCGCACCCAACTGGTCGACGCATGGAGAATACTCCACCCTTCCACTGCGGACTACACCTTCTATTCTAACCCACACTCCTCTTATTCCCGCATAGACATGTTCCTCATATCCCCTTCCCTACTCCCCCAAGTCACAAACGCAGCCATAGGCCCGATCACCTGGTCGGACCACGCAGAAATCTCCCTCACAATCACTATCCCACAAACAGCAAAGACATGGTCCTGGAGACTCAACCCCATACACCTTCATGATAAATCAATCCGGGAGAAGATCCGAACAGAGATCACTGAGTACTTCACTACTAATGAAGGCTCAGTCCCATCCACATGTACCCTGTGGGCCGCCCACAAGACGGTCATAAGGGGCAAGTTGATAGCAGTGGCCACGGCACATAAGAAACAACAGCTACAGCAGCTGGAAACGCACCTAACCGCACTCAGAGCACTAGAACCCCAACACAAAACAAATCCAACCCCCACCCTCACGGCACAACTGCAAACACACAGACAGGAAATACAAAAATTCATGGCACAAGACTCAAAAAAGGCCCTCCAATGGACCAGACAGATGTTCTACGAGAAGTCGAACAAAGCCGACACACTCCTGGCACACAGGCTCCGTAAACGGACCCGCACCAAACACATAACCCAAATCCGAACCCCTGAAGGCACCACATGCAACACCCCGGAACAAATAGCAGCAACCTTTCAAAAGTTCTACTCCTCCCTTTATGACCACAACCCAGAAGCACGACAAAACCCAAACCACATTCAGGCCACGATAAAGACCTTCCTAGACCGAATCCCCATGCCCACCCTCACGGACGCGGGACAACAGGCCATAGAAGCACCCATAACAATAGAGGAAATCGCACTAGCTATGAAAACTCTAAAACCCAACAAATGCCCAGGACCTGACGGATTCTCAGGATTGTATTACAAGACCTTCTCGACGAACCTTCTACCACACCTCCTAGACCTATTCACATCCCTACAGGGAGGGGAAACCCCACCCCCGGACATGCTCAGAGCCAATATTTGCCTACTCCCTAAACCCCACAAGGACCTCCAAGACCCAGGCCACTTCCGACCGATATCCCTATTAAACACAGATATAAAGCTATTCACAAAAATCTTAGCAAACCGACTCCACCCCTTCCTCCCCAAGCTGATCCACCCAGACCAGGTCGGATTTATCCCACACCGACAGGCGTGCGACAACACCAGAAGGATATACGACCTGATCTGGACGGCCAACCACTGACGCCAATCCACACTTCTCCTCTCCCTGGACGCCGAAAAGGCGTTCGACCGAATCCTCTGGCCCTACTTACTCGCGACCCTCCAACGGATGGGTTTCCCTGAATCCTTTTTAGACACCATACAAGGCATATACTCCCACCCTACAGCGAACCTCCTAATCCACAATGCCCAACCCCCCTCCTTCACGATCCACAACGGCACAAGGCAGGGCTGCCCCCTGTCCCCCCTCCTCTTCGCCCTATCCCTGGAACCCCTCCTCCAAAAAATCAGACAGACAACGACTATAAGCGGCATCACCGTACGCACAACAGAATATAAAATAGCGGCTTACGCAGACGACCTACTGCTCACACTGACGAACCCAGACACTTCCCTGCCACCACTACTCACCCTCCTAGACGAATATGCAGCAATATCAGGATACAAACTGAACCTCAGCAAAACCGAGGCTCTACCAATACATATCCCCAACGACATGTTACCAACATTAAAAGAATTATACCCGTTTCGCTACGAAACACAAAGCATACAATACCTGGGTACACACATGCCACGAGACCTACAACTCACTTACCGACTTAACTACCTCCCACTACTAGAACGCGCTAGCCTAGACCTGGAAACATGGCAAAACCTATCAATATCCTGGCTGGGACGCTTAGCGTCAGTCAAAATGAATCTACTCCCACGGTTCTTATACTTGTTCCAGGCCCTGCCTATACCCATCTCCAGACCAGACTTCAAAACCTTACAGACCCAAATAGACAGATTCATATGGGCAGGCAAAAAATCCAGGATCAAAAGGGCAACCCTCTACATCCCACATAAGAAAGGAGGACTGGGACTCCCAAACTTCTGGGACTACCACCAAGCGGCACAACTAGCCCAGATCCAAAACCTCCACGCCCCAGCGGGACTCAAACTATGGGTGGACATAGAACATGACCTCTTTGGCCGCGACTTCCCTTCCTTGTACCTATGGCTACCCAAACAAGACAGACCAAACCCCCTCCCCCCCACAACACCAGCAATCACCCACTCAATCCAACTCTGGGACAGAATAACCAGAAAACACGCCCTAATCAACACCCCCTCCCCATTAACACCAATCCTCCGCAACAAAAGTTTCCTCCCCGGGATGACCCCTCAACACTTTGCAAGATACGAGGACAACAACCTAACCCGATTCTATCACTATTTTCAAGGACAAACCCTCCTACCCTTCACACACCTCCCAAACACCACCCCATTCACCACCTTCGACCACTTCCGCTTCCTACAAATCCGGAGCTTCCTATCCCACCCAACTAACCAAGCCACAGCCACCACCAAACATACACTGTTTGAAAAGATGTGCATGACCACACCAATACAAAGGGGACAAATCTCCACTATCTATGGGATCCTACACCTCACCAACACCCCCAACGCACTAACGTACACCACAGCCTGGGAAAGAGACATAGGCCCTCCCGGGGACCCATCCGACTGGCAGAGCATATGGGAAGCCACTGCGGCCGTCTCCATATGTGTAACACACAAAGAACAAGCGTACAAAACCATGTTCCGCTGGTACCTCACCCCCCTACGATTGAAGCAAATGCACGCTGCCACCTCTGACCAGTGCTGGAAAGGCTGCGGCGCACAGGGCACATACATACACCTGTGGTGGCAATGCCCACCAATAGCCCAACTATGGCACGACATAGCCCACACAGTCAACAGAATACTACACAGCAACCTTCCACTTGACCCCTGGATATGGCTCCTGTCAAAACCCCACGACTCACTCACCAGAGCCCAAAACAAACTGACAGCGAGAGTTGCCCTGGCCACCCGGAGAACCATAGCCCAACACTGGGGTAGTAACATGCACCCATCCATGCCGGAGGTACTGAAAAAAGTTACAGACGCGATGGAAATGGATAAGCTCTCCGCCCTCGCCCACGACACCACAAGATCCTACCACAAGATATGGGACCCGTGGCACATCGGGACCATACTAGCACCCTGAATCCACTAGGCCCGCTACTGCCCTTGCCCACCTGGACCCCCCTCCCCCTACACCTCCACAGTACCCTCCCCGCATCCTCTCCTCTACCCACCCCCACAACCAGCCCTCCCCCCCTACAAATATGCCCCGAACATATGAATCAGGATAGAAAGGAAAATCCCCCTTATATCGCTAACAGAACGGCCCCATGAACCCAAACCTCTGAGCGCCGGCCCTTCCACCAGACCCCCAATTGGGGGTGGAAGGGCCCGTGCCTAGTAAAGACACACAGACAAGCACGCCAACCAATTACGAAGGAACTCCGCGGCCAACACGCCTTAAGGAACACCACTCGCATACCCTGGAAATCCCACTGCCCACCCCCCAGGGCATCAGACCCCTACAAACCCCACAACATAGACCCACGAGGCACCGTCCTTGTAAAGAGCTAATGCTCCTCCACAATGTAAAAGCTCACTACCATACAACCCACCACACACACACACCCCTCAACACGGCACTATGTACAGACCTCATACCCCAAGTTACACACTTACCCCAAGTTCTCCCTCACCTAACCCTCCCCTCGGATACACACCACAAAAGAACAACACAGCAAAAAGCCCTTAGGGCAATGACCGTGCGCATCTACGATAACGCTCACAACACTAGACCCTGTACGCCCAACCTGAAAAAACCACTATACCAGACCACCTACGCCAGGGCGATCAGCAGCGCACACACTCCTGTACCCCTCTTGGTGTAGATTCATACACGAACCCTGAACTACACGAAACCCTATCACAATAAACACCACCTGTACCCCACCGTGATGATGAAAATTTTTGTATGCAATTTTTTGTTACCCCCCTTCTTTTCTGTAACCCCCCCTGCATTTTACCGAACTTGAAAAATTTGAAATAAATAAAGAATTTAAAAAAAAAAAAAAACACCTTAAGAATTGATATTAAAGACACTCAATATAATGAAGTGGCAGATAATAAAATGGTGGGGGTCACCCACAAAGCCTTCCTTTATTTAGTAACAACAATGATAATACAGCAGGTGTTGGAAAAAATCCTGAGAAGGAAATAAAATGAGGGGAAAAATCACTAAAAGAAATTCAGGTATTAGCACTTTAAGGTGCTATAAACAGAAGAGGAAAATACTACTTACCAGATCCGAAGTCAGGCGAGTTGATCGCTGCTCTGGTGACTGGAACGCGAATAAAATGGCCGCTGCCAGCAAAAGGGCGGGAAACAAAGCACTTGCTAAGTGCTGATGCGAACGGGCGGGGTAACGCGATGGCGCGAAACTGAGAATAGTAAAAAGCAGTAATGAGTCGCAGGAGGAAAAACCTCCTGCGATTTAAAGGGGAAACCTAAATAAAGTTTAACAGGAAATTGACAAAGTAGTCCAAGATTGAATAGAATGAAATTAAAATAAATAGAGCATAAATGTTTCCACAGAAAGTGTTGTTAAAGTGATAAGTGAATAAAGTGTTAAAGGTATATGACCATTGTAATAAATTTTTTAATTGAAATATTGTATTAAAGGTTAAATGATACAGCAATATAATTGGAGTAGACTCACCTGGGAGGCAAGCAGCAAAGAAAGAGGATATAGGAGGAGTTTGATGACATCATATAATACTGTTATACTATCTGATTGGTTGAACTTTTTACATTACTGTTAACTGTTCCTTTGCTGCTGGGAGGTTCAGTAAAGAAAGGTAAAGCAAATATGAAGCCTCCTGTCTTGCCATAAAATTGTATTTTAAACATTCTGAAATAAAGCATTGAAGTATTAAGCCTGGAGAGCAGCCGCACAGTTGGTTTTATACACACACACACATATATATATATATATATATATATATATATATATATATATATAAAATGCAATGTTAAACAAAAATCTGCACACCAGTTAAGCCATAATACTTTCTTTTCCCACAAAAATCGCAAATCTGCAGTCAGGGGTGTATCCTGGTTTTGTGCTGCCCTAGGCAGGACAAAACTCAGGCGCCCCCTCACCCCCCCCCCCCCCGCCACCCCCACCCAACCCTTCCCCCGCCTTCTAAATACACACACTGACAGATACGCATCCATTAGCTAACTGTTAGCTAATGGATGCGTATCTGTCAGTGTGTGTGTGTGAGTGTATGAGTGTGTCTGTGTGTGAGTGTGTCTGTTAGTGAGTGTGAGTGTGTCTGTTAGTGAGTGTGTCTGTTAGTGAGTGTGTGAGTGTGTCTGTTAGCTGCTAACAGACACACTCACACACTCACTAACAGACACACTCACACACACTAACAGACACACACAGTCAGACACACACACACTCTAACAGACACACTCTCACACACACACACTCTAACAGACAAACAGACACACTCACACTCACTAACAGACACACACTAACAGACACACACACACACTAACAGACACACTCACACACACTAAAAGACACACACTAACAGACACACACACACACTAACAGACACACTCACACACACTAACAGACACACACAGTCAGACACACTCACACACACTCACTAACAGACACACACACACTAACAGACACACTCACACACACTAACAGACACACACAGTCAGACACACTCACACACACACACACTAACAGACACACTCACTCACATTAACTCATTTTTTTTTTATTTACCCCCCCAGCCTCCTTACCTTTGGGAATGCTGGGGGGGTTCTCCCTCTCCCTGGGGTCTAGTGGGGCTGCCGGTCGGCTGCTGGGCTGGTTGCTGGGCGGGCGGGCGGCTGGCGAGGGAGCACTTCCTCTGAGCTGTCTGCTCAGCTCCCTCGCGCGCCGCAGAGTGAGGCTGGGAGGCGGAGCCGGAATATGACGTCATATTCCGGCTCCCAGCCTCACTCTGCGGCGCGCGAGGGAGCTGAGCAGACAGCTCAGAGGAAGTGCTCCCTCGCCGGCCGCCAGCACTGCCCAGCAGACCGCCCGCCCAGACGGCATGTCAGTTAGCCGCAAGGCTAACAAGGCATTTGCCCTGGGCGTTTGGGGGCGGCTTTTTTTGCCGCCCCCTGGAAAATGCCGCCCAAGGCAAATGCCTTGTTTGCCTCGCGGCAAATACACCCCTGGAGATGTAACTACCGCAAAGAAAGTCTTATGGCTTGCCGATTTTGTTGAGGAGAGAGGAGAGAGAAGAGAGAAGAGAGAAGAGGGGGAGGGGGGGGGGGAGAGAGTTGGGGAAAGAGAGAAGAGAGGGGGGAAAGACGGGGAGGGGGGGGGGGAGAGAGTTGGGGAAAGAGAGAAGAGAGGGGGGAAAGACGGGGATGGGGGAAAGAGAGAAGAGAGGGGGGAATGAGAGAAGAAAGGGGGAAGAGAGAAGAGAGGGAGGAAAGAGAGAAGAGAGGGAGGAAAGAGAGAAGAGGGAGGAAAGAGAGAAGAAAGGGGGGAAGAGAGAAGAGAGGGGGGGAAGAGTGAAGAGGGGGGAAGAGAGAAGAGAGGGGGAAGAGAGAAGAGAGGGGGAAAAGAGAAGAGGGGGAAAGAGAGAAGAGGGGGAAGAGAGAAGAGAGGGGGGAAAGAGAGAAGAGAGGGGGAAAGAGAGAAGAGGGGGGAAGAGAGAAGAGGGGGAAGAGAGAAGAGAGAAGAGAGGGGGAAAGAGAGAAGAGGGGGGCGAGAGAAGAGGGGGACAAGAGAAGAGAGGGGGGAGAGAGAGAAGAGGGGGGAAAGAGAGAAGAGGGGGACAAGAGAAGAGAGGGGGGAAAGAGAGAAGAGATGGGGAAGAGAGAAGAGAGGGGGGAGAGAGAAGAGAGGGGGGAAAGAGAAGAGAGGGGGAAGAGAGAAGAGGGGGAAAGAGAGAAGAGGGGGAAGAGAGAAGAGAGGGGGAAAGAGAAGGGGTAAAGAGAGAAGAGGGGGAAGAGAGAAGGGAGGGGGAAATACGGGGGAAGGGGGAAAGAGAGAAGAGAGGGGGGAATGAGAGAAGAGAGGGGGTAAAAGAGAAGGGGTAGAGAGAGAAGAGGGGGAAGAGAGAAGGGAGGGGGAAATACGGGGGAAGGGGGAAAGAGAGAAGAGAGGGGGGAATGAGAGAAGAGAGGGGGTAAAAGAGAAGAGAGGGGGAAGAGAGAAGAGAGGGGGAAGAGAGAAGAGAGGGAGGAAAGAGAGAAGATAGGGAGGAAAGAGAGAAGGGGGGGAAGAAGAGAGGGGGGAAAGAGTGAAGAGGGGGAAGAGAGAATAGAGGGGGAAGAGAGAAGAGAGGGGGAAGAGAGAAGAGAGGGGGAAAGGGAGAAGAGAGGGGAAAGAGAGAAGGGGGAAAGAGAGAAGAGAGGGGGAAGAGAGAAGAGGTGGGGAAAGAGAGAAGAGGGGGAAGAGAGAAGAGAGGGGGAGAGAGAAGAGAGGGGGAAAAGAGAAGAGGGGGAGCAGAGAAGAGAGGGGGAAAGATGGGGGAAGGGGGAAAGAGAGAAGAGAGGGGGGAATGAGAGAAGAGAGGGGGAAGAGAGAAGAGAGGGAGGAAAGAGAGAAGAGAGGGAGGAAAGAGAGAAGAGAGGGAGGAAAGAGAGAAGAGAGGGAGGAAAGAGAGAAGAGGGAGGAAAGAGAGAAGAGAGGGGGGAAGAGAGAAGAGAGGGGGGGAAGAGTGAAGAGGGGGAAGAGAGAAGAGAGGGGGAAGAGAGAAGAGAGGGGGAAAAGAGAAGAGGGGGAAGAGAGAAGAGGGGGAAGAGAGAAGAGAGGGGGAAAGAGAGAAGTGAGGGGGGAAAGAGAGAAGAGAGGGGGAAAGAGAGAAGAGGGGGGGAAGAGAGAAGAGGGGGGAAGAGAGAAGAGGGGGGAAAGAGAGGAGAGGGGAAGAGAGAAGAGAGGGGGGAAAGAGAGAAAAGATGGGGAAGAGAGAAGAGGGGGGAAAGAGAGAAGAGGGGGAAGAGAGAAGAGAGAAGAGAGGGGGAAAGAGAGAAGAGGGGGGCGAGAGAAGAGGGGGACAAGAGAAGAGAGGGGGGGGGAGAGAGAAGAGGGGGAAGAAGAGAGGGGGGAAAGAGTGAAGAGGGGGAAGAGAGAATAGAGGGGGAAGAGAGAAGAGAGGGGGAAAGAGAGAAGAGAGGGGGAAGAGAGAAGAGAGGGGGAAAGAGAGAAGAGAGGGGAAAGAGAGAAGGGGGAAAGAGAGAAGAGAGGGGGAAGAGAGAAGAGGTGGGGAAAGAGAGAAGAGGGGGAAGAGAGAAGAGAGGGGGGAGAGAGAAGAGAGGGGGAAAAGAGAAGAGGGGGAGCAGAGAAGAGAGGGGGAAAGATGGGGGAAGGGGGAAAGAGAGAAGAGAGGGGGGAATGAGAGAAGAGAGGGGGAAGAGAGAAGAGAGGGAGGAAAGAGAGAAGAGAGGGAGGAAAGAGAGAAGAGAGGGAGGAAAGAGAGAAGAGAGAGAGGAAAGAGAGAAGAGAGAGAGGAAAGAGAGAAGAGGGAGGAAAGAGAGAAGAGAGGGGGGGAGAGAGAAGAGAGGGGGGAAGAGTGAAGAGGGGGGAAGAGAGAAGAGAGGGGGAAGAGAGAAGAGAGGGGGAAAAGAGAAGAGGGGGAAGAGAGAAGAGGGGGAAGAGAGAAGAGAGGGGGAAAGAGAGAAGTGAGGGGGGAAAGAGAGAAGAGAGGGGGAAAGAGAGAAGAGGGGGGAAGAGAGAAGAGGGGGGAAAGAGAGGAGAGGGGAAGAGAGAAGAGAGGGGGGAAAGAGAGAAAAGATGGGGAAGAGAGAAGAGGGGGGAAAGAGAGAAGAGGGGGGAAGAGAGAAGAGGGGGAAGAGAGAAGAGAGAAGAGAGGGGGAAAGAGAGAAGAGGGGGGCGAGAGAAGAGGGGGACAAGAGAAGAGAGGGGGGGAGAGAGAAGAGGGGGGGAAGAGAGAAGAGGGGGACAAGAGAAGAGAGGGGGGAAAGAGAGAAGAGATGGGGAAGAGAGAAGAGGGGGAGAGAGAAGAGAGGGGGAAAAGAGAAGAGAGGGGGAAGAGAGAAGAGGGGGAAAGAGAGAAGAGGGGGAAGAGAGAAGAGAGGGGGAAGAGAGGGGGGAAAGAGAAGGGGGTAAAGAGAGAAGAGGGGGAATGAGAGAAGAGAGGGGGTAAAAGAGAAGAGAGGGGGAAGAGAGAAGAGAGGGGTAAGAGAGAAGAGAGGGAGGAAAGAGAGAAAAGAGGGAGAAAAGAGAAGAGGGACGAAAGAGAGAAGGGGGGGAAGAAGAGAGGGGGAAAGAGAGAAGAGAGGGGGAGAGAGAAGAGAGGGGGGAAAGAGTGAAGAGGGGGAAGAGAGAATAGAGGGGGAAGAGAGAAGAGAGGGGGGAAGAGAGAAGAGAGGGGGAAAGAGAGAAGAGAGGGGAAAGAGAGAAGAGAGGGGGAAGAGAGAAGAGGTGGGGAAAGAGAGAAGAGGGGGAAGAGAGAAGAGAGGGGGGAGAGAGAAGAGAGGGGGAAAAGAGAAGGGGGAGCAGAGAAGAGAGGGGGAAAGATGGGGGAAGGGGGAAAGAGAGAAGAGAGGGGGGAATGAGAGAAGAGAGGGGGTAAAAGAAAAGAGAGGGAGGAAAGAGAGAAGAGAGGGAGGAAAGAGAAGAGGGAGGAAAGAGAGAAGGGGGGAAAGAAGAGAGGGGGAAAGAGAGAAGAGAGGGGGAGAGAGAAGAGAGGGGGAAAGAGTGAAGAGGGGAAGAGAGAATAGAGGGGGAAGAGAGAAGAGAGGGGGAAAGAGAGAAGAGAGGGGGAAGAAAGAAGGGGGGAGAGAAGAGGGGGGAAAGAGAGAAGAGGGGAGAAGAGAGAAGAGGGGGAAGAGAGAAGAGAGAAGAGAGGGGGAAATAGAGAATAGAGGGGGAAGAGGGAAGAGGGGGGAGAGAGGGGGGAAAGAGAGAAGAGAGGGACGAGAGAAGAGAGGGGGGAAAGAGAGAAGAGATGGGGAAGAGAGAAGAGGGGGAAGAGAGAAGAGAGGGGGAAGAAAGAAGGGGGGAGAGAAGAGGGGGGAAAGAGAGAAGAGGGGAGAAGAGAGAAGAGGGGGAAGAGAGAAGAGAGAAGAGAGGGGGAAATAGAGAATAGAGGGGGAAGAGGGAAGAGGGGGGAGAGAGGGGGGAAAGAGAGAAGAGAGGGACGAGAGAAGAGAGGGGGGAAAGAGAGAAGAGATGGGGAAGAGAGAAGAGGGGGAAGAGAGAAGAGAGGGGGGAAAGAGAGAAGAGAGGGGGAAGAGAGAAGAGAGGGGGAAAGAGAGAAGAGGGGGAAGAGAGAAGAGAGGGGGGGAGAGAGAAGAGAGGGGGAAAAGAGAAGAGGGGAGAAGAGAAGAGAGGGGGAAAGACGGGGGAAGGGGGAAAGAGAGAAGAGAGGGGAGAATGAGAGAAGAGAGGGGGTAAAAGAGAAGAGAGGGGGGAAGAGAGAAGAGAGGGGGTAAGAGAGAAGAGAGGGAGGAAAGAGAGAAGAGGGGGGAGAGAGAAGAGGGGGGAAGAGAGAAGAGGGGGGAAGAGAGAAGAGGGGGGGAAGAGAGAAGAGAGGGGGAAGGGAGAAGAGGGGGGAAAGAGAGAAGAGGGGGGAAAGAGAGAAGAGGGGGAAGAGAGAAGAAGGGGAAGAGAGAAGAGAGAAGAGGGGGGGGGAAAGAGAGAATAGAGGGGGAAGAGAGAAGAGGGGGGAGAGAGAGGGGGGGAAAGAGAGAAGAGATGGGGAAGCCATTTTAGTCAATGCTTGGCTATGGTTCAACAACTCATCTATTCCATTATTAGGTATTGGAACAGTGGGGCGGCTGTAGCTAGTCGTGAGGCAGTATGAAGAGTTTCCTGGAATTGAAAACGAGATAACTGGTCAGCTGCTGTGTTGTGTATACCTGGAACATGACAAACCAAGTAAAATAGTTTACAGGCCACTAACAAAGTCAGTCTCCTAAGAAATCTCATGATGGTTAATGAAGATGAATGCCCTTTATGATGTGACAAATCGCTTGATCATCAGAAAAACCATTCCATCGAACAACCAGCCCTTAAATGGCCCCAGGCTACTGCAGCAGCTACTATTGGGTATGTAGGTGGTCCTCATTTTACGACAGCTCGCACTTACGACCAGCTCTCTAGCGTGGGGGTAAGTGCGAGCCACCATGGGGATTAGAGGGATTGCCTGCTCTGCTGCATTCGTCTGTGTTCAAGGGTACTTTCCCCGAACATAGACAAGTGCACCAGAGCATGGAATCCCTCAACTCCTCACTCATCAACCAATTCATTCTACAACCGAGTCGGAAGAACGGAACCCAGTTGGTAAGTGAGGAGTACCTGTACTTCAAATAACTGAGTTGCGAGAGAACCCTTCTTTTTTTTTTTTTTTTTATAAATATTTATTGATTTTTTTTCAAGTATATACAGAAACAAGACAAACAATCACATGTCATCAGAGTGCAATATTGACATTCCAACATTCCTACAGAACCCAGAACTCTTATTAAGCAAGTCGAACATTGGTTAGTCTTCTTTAAAATTCAATAATACAAAATCTTTGACGAAAAAAAAAACACGATGGACTTTAGTCATTAGGAAAGACAGTAGTAAATGCAAAAGGGGTTCAAGGGTCAGATCTTAAAAATACATATCATACATACAAAGCCATATTTTGTATCCTGAACCCCTAACGCAAAATCTGTGGAGGGGGAGAGAGGCAAAGAAATGCGGGGAGGACATCGCAAGATGCTAATAGAGACTGATATAGATCCATTCAGGAAATTCTCTTATCTTTATTTTTAAGATATATATATATATATATATATATATATATATATATATATATATATATATATCTTAAAAATAAAGATAAGAGAATTTCCTGAATAAGAGAATTTCCTATATATATACTTATACTTCTTGGATACAATTATTCCATTTATTCCATCCATATTTAGTTATAGGCAGGGGCTCCCTCTCCATCTTTAATTAAGAAGAAATGTGTGTTTTTAATATTACCCATGTTGGAGGCTCCCTCTGCTTCCAGAATTTTACAATACATTTTTTTGCTGCTATGAGGATATGAGTAGCTATATATTATTTTTTTGCAACATTTTAGGCCAGTCAAGATGTAATAAAGCAATTTTGGGAGAGAAAATCATATGAGTGCCTGTGAGAATCTCTAATACATTATATGTTAATACCCAAAAAGGTTTTAATTTCTGACAGTTCCACCAAATATGGGTATAGAAACCTTCTAGTTGGTTACATTGCAAGCAAAGAGAAGAATATGTGGGGAACATCTTACTGATTTTATTTGGGACTCAATGCCATTTAGTTAATATCTTATACTGTAACTCTATGAGATTAAAACATTGTATACATTTCTTTACTTTTGGTATGATCTTATACCAGTCCAAGATTTGAACCTCTATTTCAAGATCACTTTTCCAATTATTTATAATACTAATAACTGGGTCTATTATAGATGGATCATCCTCATCAAAAATGGTACTTTTCATCAAAGTTCTAACATTACCTCCATATTTCATTATACACTCCAATCCTTTAATTTCGTTCCTTTTTGCATATATAAGGTGGGATTCAAGAGCTATTTCATGGAAAGATTTCATATGAGGACCATTTAAGATATCTGTTAAAACATTTATACCATTCTTTTTCCATGTAGATAAACAAATTTCTTCCGTATTATATTCTAGAAGGCTTGCACTACTCTTAGATCTTATACTGTTATCCCATGATAAATTATGTTCTGTCTTAAATCTGGACCAAAACTTTATAATTTGATAAGTAAAATAGTGTTTCCCACCTTTGTTGCCAGAGATCCTATCCATGCCCAATTTTTTGGGATCAATCCACAGTAATAGGGAAATATCCGATATTTCCAGCATTAATTTTTCAATATCATACCAAGAATCTTTAGATTCTGTTTTAAACCATTTAAAAATATGTTTAAGGATAGCAGCATCATGATATTTTTTTTTAATATCAGGAATTGCTAGTCCACCCTTATCTATGCTTTTCTCAAGCTTTTTTTTTTTTTTTTTTATTCTTGGCTTTTTCCCTTTAGATATATATTCAGAAAATGTTCTCTGTATTTTAAGTAAATTCGATCTATGTAAACATGTGGGTATCACCCCAAAAAGATAGTTCCAGATTGGAAGGACATAAGATTTTATGACGTTAATTCACGCCAGCCATGAAAGTTCCAAAGGCTTCCAATCATTGAGCAATCTCGTAGTCTGATTCAACAATGTCTCCCAATTAGCCTTAATTAAATTCTTTACCTCGGAAGTAAGAATTATACCTAAATACTCAGTACTGTCTGTTTCCCATTTAAAGGTGAATTCCCCTTTCAGTATATCTATAGTGTCCTTATCTAAATTCCAGCTCATAATAATTGATTTAGATGTATTAAGCTTATGGTTTGACATACTGCCAAATATTTTTAATTCTTTAAGGAGACAGTTTATAGAAGTTTCAGGATCTGTTAATGTCAGAAAAACCAAAAAACAGGTGTGTGAACAAGACCCAGTGAATAAAAAAATATAAATATAAGCAGACAGGAACTTCCCTGTATTAGGTGAAGTATCCAAATGGATCCCCAAAGACTTTCTCCGGTCTTCAGCAAAAGGTATACAAACAAAAATAGGGGATAATCTGCTAAGTAGAGAGTAAACAAAATAACATAGTGTATAACTGTGTGGAGAGGGATCACATAGATTGTGTTAACAAATGGTCACTCACAAGTTAACAGATGGTTAACAAATGGCCACTCACAAGTTAACAGATGGTTAACAAATGGCCACTCACAAGTTAACAGATGGTTAACAAATGGCCACTCACAAGTTAACAGATGGTTAACAAATGGCCACTCACAAGTTAACAGATGGTTAACAAATGGCCACTCACAAGTTAACAGATGTTAAAAAATGGCCACTCACAAGTTAACAGATGGTTAACACATGGCCACTCACAAGTTAACAGATGGTTAATGTTCATATGACATTGTTGGCATAAAGGCTTAGTTTTGTCTCTCTGTGGTCAAATTGAATTCACTTAATGTTTCCATTCATTCTATTATATTGAGAAAGGGGCTCCAGAGTCAGGATATAATGCATAGGGGAGAGAGGGCAAACCTGCCTAGTTCCATTTCGAACCTTAAAATGAAGAAGTAATACCCGAGCCTATTATCCTGGCTGAGGGGTTAGTGTAGAGAGCAGATATTGCCTGGAGAATCCGGCCGTTAAAGCCTCTATTAATTAATGTTTGGAACACAAAGGTCCAGCATACTCGGTCGAAAGCTTTATTCGCATCAAGCGAAAGTAAGGTAGTCTTGTCAGTCCTTCTATTAGTTAAATCAATCAGATCTGCTACTCTACGAATATTGTCAGAGGGATATCTACCCATTACAAAACCTGTTTGGTCAGGATGGATTAGAGATGGAATTATAGATTTCAATCTATCTGCGATAACGACTGAATATATTTTTTTATCAGCATTAATAAGTGAAATGGAATGATAATTTTCAATCAGGGAGGGATCTTTATTATTTTTTAATATACCGTATTTATCGGCGTATAACACGCACTTTTTCTCCCTGAAAATAGGGAGAAAATCATGGGTGCGTGTTATACGCCGATATCCCACATTTACTTACCTGTCTTGAAGCGTGGGCCGGCTTCACAGCGCGCACCGCGGAACTGGAACTTAAATTTCAGGTTCCGGTTTCCGGCGGGACTGAAAGGAAGTGTGCACACTATTGTGTGCACACTTCCTTTCAGTCCCGCCGGTACTGGAACTTAAATTTCAGGTTCCGGTTTCCGGCGGGACTGAAAGGAAGTGTGCACACTATTGTGTGCACCCTTCCTTTCAGTCCCGCCGGAAACCGGAACCTGAAATTTAAGTTCCAGTTCCGCGGTGCGCGCTGTGAAGCCGGCCCACGCTTCAAGACAGGTAAGTAAATATGGGACAGAGGGAAAGTGCACTAGGGGACACTATGGGAGGGGGGGGGGACACACTATGGGGGGTGGAGAATAGTATGGGAGGGGGGGAAGAATACTATGGAAAGGGGGGGATACTATGGGAGGGGGTGGAGAATACTATGGGAGGGGGGGGAAGAATACTATGGAATGGGGGGGACACTATGGGAGGGGGTGGAGAATACTATGGGAGGGGGGAGAGAATACTATGGGATGGGGGGGGATTACTATGGAAGGGGGGGGGAACACTATGGGATGAGGGGGGGGAATACTATGGGAGGGGTGGAAATTTCCTGGAATTTCCTTCTGGAAATGAGGTGCGTGTTATACGCCGGGGCGTGTTATACGCCGATAAATACGGTAGGTATTATATTTGCCTGAAGTAGTTCAGCTCCAATTTCGCTACTGTCTGAATAGGAATTAAATAATTTTACAAGATATTATTAAAGAAAATATTTTTTTTTTTTAATTTTTCATTTTTATCGTGCAGGGTGGTACATCATATTGAACCGCACCACAACAGCGCACATGCAGACATACATGTTAAACAGTGGCATAGGAACTTGCAAATTTTTGGTATAAGTTTAAGCTGAGCAACGTTGGCATAACACGTAATTGAGGCATGGAGTCAGCAGCGCTGGGTTAAGTGGGTGTAGTGCACACGGGTAGCCGTCCTTATGAGATATAAACGCTGTGCACATTGTGCCTATGTCCCATGTGTTCTGCCTCTTTATTGAAATGATCAAAAGAGGAGCGAATGAGTATTAAGCGGCTGTTGGGTGCACCTTGTGAAAGGTAGAATCCGCGTAACTATCGTGTTTACCCAAGCTGGAGTGGTGTCAGCGTGTGTACCCCCTCCCGAGTTAGTTCCGAAGTGTAGGTAGGTGGTGTCATGCAATACAGGGGGGGGAGGGGGAGGATATGTAGTTGTAAGTTAGCTATACTCTGGGCAAAACTATGGACCTGCATGGTAAGAGGCTCCGCAAGGCCTTCCCCCTCTGTGTGTTTGGTGCAAGCATTATAGGTGTTGCAACAGGACAATGACCCAAAGTATAGAAGTAAATTAACAACAGAATGGCTTAAACAGAAGAAAATACGCCTTCTGAAGTGGCCCAGTCAGAGTCCTGACCTCAACCCGACTGAGATGCTGTGGCATGACCTCAAGAAAGCGATTCACATCAGACATCCCAAGAATATTGCTGAACTGAAACAGTCCTGTAAAGAGGAATGGTCACGAATTACTCCTGACCGTTGTGCACGTCTGATCTGCAACTACAGGAAACGTTTAGTTGAAGTTATTGCTGCCAAAGGAGGTTCAACCAGTTATTAAATCCAAGGGTTCACATACTTTTTCCACCTGCACTGTGAATGTTTACATGGTGTGTTCAATAAAAACATGGCAATATTTCATTCTTTGTGTGTTATTAGTTTAAGCAGACTGTGATTGTCTATTGTTGTGACTTAGATGATGATCAGATCACATTTTATGACCAATTTGTGCAGAAATCCATATCATTCCAAAGGGTTCACATACTTTTTCTTGCAACTGTATATTATCCTAAGATTGTCCACTCAGACTGTGACATTATATAATAGCTTCAGCCAATCTTTAATGTGTTATAATTCTAAATATTAATATGAAGAAATACCAAAGTATTATTCCAGTGACAATATATAACTTAATTTATGTGTTACATATCCCCTCCTTTTATCAATTTAGTGCTAGCCACAGATTTACTTTTTATAATTGTTTTCGATTTTTCACTTTATATCCTTATACGATAAAAAACAACGTATTTGAAGTCGAGTGTTTCATAATAAAATTATATATGTGTACAATTAACCCTTATTATTGTAATTTTAACCCATTGAGAAGGATAAAATACCATCCTGTGTTTCCTCTCTGCAATACTTCTCTGATTAATCTGTGTATCTTACCTCCCCCTTTACTGTTCAATATCTAGCTTCTGTCCCTGTGTATCATTTTTGTTTCTCCAGCCATTCTTTAGCTTTTTTCTTGGTTTTTGGAGACCAATCTGGTGCCATCCTTATGCACAATCATGTTCGTAGAGAATCCCCAGCTATATTTAATGCCTTTTATTCTCATTTCCTCTGCTTCTTTTTAAAAGCTTCTCCTAGCTGATCTAGTTGAGTAAGAAAGAGCCTGGAACATTTTCAGATCTTTATATTTTTCAGGTTTTTGCTTTAAATCTATAAAAGTCTTCATTAATAGTGATTTGGTTCTATATGATGAGAAGGCTATAATTACGTCTCTGGGAAGAGATTCAGATACTGATGGTGGTTTATATAATCTATGGAATCTTTCCATCATTGGTTGAGAAGATTCGGTTGTAATACCCAGAGACTCAAAGAATTCTAGCAAGAATTGCTCTAAGTTATCTTTGGTAATAGCTTCAGATATATTTCTAATTCTTACATTATTTCTTCGAGAGCGATCTTCTAAATCTGTTCTCATATTTTGCATAGTAGCTACTTTTGTTTCAAGTTGTTTTAATTGATCTTTAGTTTCATATTATTATTATTATTATATTTATAGAGCGCCGTCAAATTCCGCAGCACTTTACAATGGGTGGACGAACAGACATGTAGTTGTAACCAGACAAGTTGGACACACAGGTTGAGGGCCCTGCTCAATGAGCTTACATGCTAGAGGGAGTGGGGTAAAATGACACAAAAAGGTAAGGATAGTATTAGACTAGTGACAGTTGCAGAAGAGGAATCAGTTTAATTTATACGCTTTTATGAAGAAGTGGGTTTTTAACGATTTTTTGAAGGAGTGGAGACTGGGTGAGCATCTAACGGAGGAGGGAAGCGAGTTCCACAGGAACGGTGCAGCCCTCGAGAAATCTTGAAGACGAGCATCAGAGGTGGGAGTACGGACAGAAGATAGACGTAAGTCTTCAGCAGATCGTAAAGGCCTAGACGGGACATACTTGTGTATAAGGGAGGATAGATAGATGGGAGCAGCATTATGTAGAGATTTGAAAGCAAGAACCAGAATTTTAAATTGAGCCAACGTAGGGACTGATATGTATAAACCTCTATAGATTCTATTTGCCCTTCCAGGCACTGGACTCTATTTCCTAGATCTAAAAGGTCAGATTTAATATTTGTCTTTATCTCCCGAGCATTTAGCTGAAATTCAGCTCTTATGCATTCCCATTGGGTTTCTAAGGAGGATTTTAATAAATCTGGAGTAATGGTTGTTTGTTCAAGATCTATGGATAGATCTAATGGCTGAGGAGCTTGTATCTTCCCAAATGATAGTCTATCTTTTGAGGCTAGCAAAGAACTTAAGGAAGTTGATGTATCTTTTTGTTAACTGGGTGAAAACAAATAATATTAAAAATAATATTTTCATAAAAATTATCAAAACTTAATTTAATCATTTTTATTACATTAAAAATTGATATCTTGGCACTGTTCCCCAAATAATGATATAAAGCTGAGAATTACTCACAATTTTAATTCTCTAAGATCCTAAAGGAAGTTTCACTAGAGGATTTTTACTTTACACAGTAATCACAAATTAATAATAAAAATACAATTTATTGTGACAATAATAATAAAAATAATATAAGTAACATGCAATCAGTGAATAATTATGTATAACATCATTATACAATCTGGCAGTGGTTTCACAACATTATTTAATTTAATTTAATTAAATAAAACCAGCATAATTACCAGTTATGTTGTAGATTTTCTATCGGATGTGTAGATATGTCCCAGGAATTTCGAATGCAAGTATGATGAGGATTGTGGAATATAGAAAATATCACTCTCTTCCCTTTGTCCTTACTTTTAAAGACAGAAATTCTCTGCATGTCACTAGTTAATAGGACCAATAGGAACTGTAGGTGTGTCTTCCCTACAGACTATCATCTAGATTTTGGTCAGTAGGTGGCGCAATTACATCACTAAAAATTCTCGTCAGGGGATCCATTTACCTTTGCGTGATGCTTTTGACATACATTTTCTTATCTTTTTATGGATAGCCGTCCATCAAAGACATGTCACTTCAAAGCATTTTCTTTGGTTTTTCCAGTCTGGGTGTGTGCAATTTCGGTCGTAAAATTAGATTTGACATTCCTAACCTTAATTTCACCGTTTCTCTTACAATGGAACTAGTAATGTTAGTTTTTAGAAAGTAAAATTAATTAGTGTTATCTGTCATTTGATGTCTGGTTTTCTTGTGTGAAACTGTTTACATAAGTCGCATTCCTTAGCTCAGACTTGAATGAGTAGAGTGATAGAGAGAGAAATCTTGTGTCTGTCTTAGCCTTGTAATACAAAATGGAGTCACCTCTGTTCTGAGGGTGACTGGCAGTATACACCTTTTAATTTCTATCTTAACACAAAATGTCTGCCGATATAAATATACTGACACTGCTCCACCTCCCATTCATATTCACTAGATTCGGAAATATAGACAGATAAGATAGGTCACAAAAGGCGAATACACATGGGACCAACCCATTGCAACAAATAAAGCACACACACAAAAAAAAATGCAAAGTTCAATGTGTTTGTTCTTTTTCAAAAATTCCCTTTTCTCCCATTTTTAAAACTGCTTCCAGACGTTCAGAGGGAGCTAAATTTCATCAGTCGGTTAGTCTAAATATGTCTAAATAAGGCCTGGCTCTACCATTTGAAGGTAGATATTTAACTTCTCAGTGGTGGTGGTTTATGTGTAAATCAAGAAAACCAAAGAGAAAAATATATAAAAACAAAACAAAAAAAAACATAGGTCATAAAGTGGTGAATCAGAAAGAGATTCAAACTTATCTGTAGATATTCAATAGATGTTCTTCTGGTCTTCCATATAGAAACCTCTCCTCACTTTAACCAATGAAGGGTGGGGGGTTCTCTTCGAAGTGACCACAGGCTGCATGTATCAATATTCTTTGTGAACGATTGTAGAAATATCTAAGCGATTGCAAGATGATATTCTTTATTTAGAGAGAACCCTTCTATGTTTAGAACCTTCACTGGCCAACTACCAGAGCCAATTATTACCGAATATGGCTGTGAACCCGGTGGTAGCTGCTGCATCTGTCCAGATGACAGGGGAATGTATAGATCAGCATTTCCCAAACCAGTCCTCAAGACCCACCAACAGTCCAGGTTTTGTTAGTATCTCCATTTGAATAAAATAGGGAAATACATAAATCCTGGACTGTTGGTGGGCAACGAGGAAAGGTTTGGGAACCACTGGTATAGATAATTGTGGAATAAACATACTCTTTCCATTCCAATTTAAAATAAATTTGCATCACATGAGTAGGTTGGCGTTAGTTTGTGTGGTTAGTGAGATACGACTGAGGTCGTTGGGAAACTCAGGAAGTAACCTAAGGAGTCTAGATATGAAGGCTCTACCTTGTGGGATGATACTCATCACAAAATTAAGGGAGCCTAGAATAGATTGTAACTCCTTACCGTTACAGGAACCGATTTGTGTATATCGGTCGACACTGGAGAATGTTATCAACTTTATCTTGCGGGAGGCTGACTTCCATAGCCACAGAATCAAGGTGAATACCCAGGAAATGTATAGTGTCAGGAGCCTCTGTTTTTTGGGAGAAACTGGTACCCCTAACGTTTGGAATAACTTTATTGCCTTATTTAAATTAGAGGGGATTTGGGGGAGATCCAGATAATGGATTACTGTGGGACAGCAGCATATATGAAGTAACAGCCAGCACAAGGTCTCTGTAAATATGTCTAATATTTTTGGGCTGCTTTTTGATCCACAAGAAAGTCTGGTGAAAAAAATGTATTACAGACCTCTCCACTTAATACCATGCAGGTGCCACAGAGATGGGTGAATGGGTTGTAGTTTAAAGGCATTAACTAGGTTAGTCTTATCCCTGCTGTAATGATTGCATCAATGGCATTATCTATTGTTGCATATTGTAGCGAAAATTCCACTGAGGGAAGCAAGGAGTTAAGACTAGGGACTGTTGCGCTGAGAGGTCTATGATTAGTCTTCACTTTGAAGAGTTTTTCCCAGTAATTATGCCAATTGGGTTGTCCTCCAACTAGAAAATGGAGGTTCCTAAAAAGGCCCCAATAAAAACCCTGAGCCAGTTCGTGCTGTATCAGTAAATTTACTGTCTCGGGATTTGCCAGAGTACATTGTAAGTTATTGTATGCTGTCACGTGAACAGAGCCTGTATGGAAACCTGCTACTAAAAAAAATGTAACCAGGTGTTTGGAAGGGTGGGTGGATAGAAGGCTGACTAGAGAATCAACATTTTCAGAGGTCAAATAAAGTTAAGAATGTATTTTATTGGGGCACATTGTTTTTGCATATGCTCTGCAGCAGTAAGAACAAACATGCAGTAAGCAGCAAGCAGTATATCTACAAGTACATTTGTTAAAGTTGTTATATATTTCTGATTTTCTCCCACGTACACAATTGGACATCCATGTTTATCTCTGACTGGTATGTCATTCATTGCTTTTGTGTTTGGGGTTGCCAGGTTAGGAGAGATTGGACATTGGTTAGTTGAGTGAAGTGGATGTGCAAATTGCACTAGCTGGTGTCCCCAGTCCAGCGAAGAGTCTGGAGAAGAGCTCTGTATCCAGTTGACTCCAATCTGTTCTAACATTCGCTGAGAAGGACCGGTGGTAGTCATAAAATGCCGTACCACTGTATTTATTTCTGAAGTACACCAGCTTGTGCATGCAGAGATCCAGCTCTTCTCTCCTGTGCGGGTAAACTGAACATATTACATCTCTGTAGAACCTGAATGCTATTGCGAAATCTGGGATAGACCTTTTCTTACTCAGTCTCGGATCCCTGGCCTTGCGTACAGCAGATAAGTCCTCATATGCATAAGTATGATTCAACAACAATCAAAAGAAAGACTAGGTTAACGTCTTTGCCTTCCAGGATATCTTTTTTTGAGATTTGCCGGCACCGTGTGAACTGGGTTATTAACATGTGAACCTGAGCCTGCTGATAAACGATTACCAGATTGTGTCTGAGTAGGGCCTGGTGGTTCAGTTGCGGGGGTCCCTGTTGATGGTATAGCAAGACTACGTGATTCTAGTCTTTCATTAATCTTTCCCATAGATGATGATATCATTGCGTGGAGACCAGTGTTTGAGCTACTCGTGCCCTCACATCAGCATCTGAAATATCTGTGTTAGCATGCATGAGTCTGAACAGCTCCACTTTCCTAGCTGTTGCTGGGAAAGGAATTTTGCACCTACATAGTTCATCTGTTATTACCTCTATGTGCAGGTGTAGTGAACCTGGCTGGAGTGCAGCGAATTGACATGTCATCACCTTCTTCTGGATTCGGAGACATACTGAAAATATAGCAATAATTAGTTTGTATCAACCTGTTTTACTGGCTGGCTAGTGCCAAGTGGCAAAGCAATTCACTAAGTTGGTGACAGGTGAGGCCCTGCTATTTTCCAAGTGACTTGAGAGGCTCTATGCGTTGGCGCGAGGGGATTTCGTGGCCACTGAACATTGTGGTGGTGTGTTGGCCTCTCTGTGACTTTTAAAGCATAAGACAGATTGGGTGTGACAAGTGAGGCCCTCTATATGTATTAAGCATGTTAAGCTAAGGAACTGATAAGACGTATTACCCCTACATACCAAAAACATCTACCTACTGAAATGGATTTGAGGTACGAAGAGCAAATGCTGCTCTCGTAATCTGTAATAGAATGTTGATTAAATATGACTCAAATATACGGTTTTTAAGCTGGCCTACAGACAGTGAAGAAATGTACATATGTGTGGGATAGTGTTTACCAAATGAAACCCACTGCCACATTTATAGTTTGACTGAATGTGTTAAGACACCGTGTAGTATAACACTTTAGAACCATAAATGACCCAGCTATAGCAAGAACGGTAACCTGAAGATCTGTTGATAGAGGGAAGACCAAGTATAATTCATTCACAAAAAAAGACCTGAAATTCAATGACAATATACGTATAAATAACATGAAACATAATTTGACCACAACTTGAAATAACCACTTATAACCTGTTTGAATGTAGATAATGGAAAAGATAGAAAATTCACATACGAGGAGACATTATCTAGTAATAGGTATTGAGCACTAGAGGGTCACAAGCCAAAAGATCTATATATACTGTTCGTGCGAAATATGAAAGTGATTTGTATTCTACAGTGAAAATTTTAATTGGCGTTTGTATAAAAAAAACAAAAACGCGCCAATGTTAGTTGTACGTATTAAATCCGCTTGTGACTCTTGCAGGGGAGTCTTATTTTAAAATTAATGAATGCCTCACTGAAAACTCCTAATTCATGCGAGCATAGATTAAGATGGTGTGAATGCTTTATACAGCCCAGTTAATAAAAGATAATCACATCCCATTGATTTATAAAATTAATAAACAACTTCAAGTATGGGAGGGGAGAGAAATATCCTGGCTTGGCCGTATTAACACGGTAAAAATGATGATCCTGCCCCTTATTTTATTTTTATTTAGAACTTTACCAATTGTGTTAACAAATGCTCTTCTAAAAAAGCTTCAAACAACTATTAATGCACATATTTGGAAAAGGAAACCACCGCGGATTGCACAGAATTGCCTTTGGAAACCATATATGGTCTAAATATACCAAATATTGCATTTTATTATAGAGCCGTTTTCCTTGCACAGGGTATGTCTATTCTCGAGCAGGGCTTAGCCCCAATTTGGTTGGGGTTAGAGAATGCTTGTATTAAGGAGGGCTCAGTGGAACAGTTACTCTGGCTTGGCCCAGGGAAACAAGAAAAATTATGCAATATGTTGCCTGCTACAAAAGCATTGATAAAAATTTGGGGACAAGCTATCTTTAGGCTAAGAATATCTAAGGCGTTGGCATTGGAAGCTCCTATCAAAATGATGTCATTTTTGAGCCCTGATCTATTTTTAGATACATGGTTGGAGCGAGGGGTAAGACAGATAGGCGATTTATATAATGCAAGTGGAATAAAACCATTTCCGGAGCTTCAGAAGCAATTTGATCTGCCGTCACATGAATTATTTACTTTTTTACGTATTAAACATATTTTGAATAAAATAAGTGGTACTTCAAAAGATAGGATGAATAGTTCACCTTTTTTAGGCAAATGTGTAGGGAAAATGCCAAATAAAAAAGCTCTCTCATTTTGCTATAGCCTTTTAGTTTCTACAGATGGGGATTCTATAGGTTATATGCAAAAATGGGAGAGAGATTTAGATAAGCAAATAACGCAGGAAAGTTGGTATAAGGCCTTAAAAATTACGAAACATGCTTCTAGAAGCTTATCACATTGGGAGGCATTCAGCAAATTAATTATGAGATGGTATATGGTACCCTCCAGAGTAGCTCAACTCTATCCAGGAATATCTACAGCTTGCTGGAGATGCCAAAAGAGCATAGGCAACTTGTTGCATATTTTTTGGGAGTGCCCATTGATAATACCACTTTGGCAGGAAGTGGAATCCTTTTTTAAAATGGGATTAAAGGTAGATATTAAGTGGCAACCAGAAAGCTATCTGTTTCACATGTTTCAGATAACACCTAAGGAGGAAACATTAACAATAATGATACACTGTTTATTATCAACGAAAATAGCTATAGCTTATAGGTGGAAACAAATTCAGCCACCTTTGTTCAAAGAGGTTATGGTATGCTTAGACTCCTCAAGTTGCTATGAGAGAATGGCAAGTCGTTTGGCAGGAAGGGAAGGAAAATTCAAACTTTTGTGGCAAAAATGGTTTAATGTTAGGAATATGTATATATAGGTGCTAGGTTATGGTTAAGAAGGTAGTAGAGAAATTAAATTAATTTAAATAAAATAAGTTAATAGTTAGTGGCGTTATAAAAAGGTCTTATGCATGCAAATAAGCTTTATAGATTGGTTTATGCAATTTGTAAAAGAATATATTAAAGTAGCAGAGTACTGGATGGGCGTAAGGGGGAAAGGAAGGGGAAGGAGAGAAAAAAGAAAAGAAAAGGGGAAAAAAAAAGAAAAAAAAAAAGGAAAAGGGGATATTATATGTTATTATTAAATATTATTATATATACTTATATGCAAGAATGGTTTAGGAATATTATAGAGATTGGAGTTAAACACCACTAAAAAATGTTGATTAGTGATGTGATATGTTTTTATTTTATTTTATTATTAGATTGTGTTTTTTTTTTTTTTTTTCTCTTTTTTCTCTTCTTCCTCTTGTGTTTTGTTTTTTGTTTTATGGTTTTTGCCTTTGTCTATGTAATTGTTGTAGTATGTATATATATTGAAATAAAAATAAATTATACAGCCATAGAGCTTTTGTGCCCGCATAACCCAATATCTAAACCTTTGTTTAAATCATGCAAACGCTTTCATACGTCTAAGCCTAGGAAGTCGTTTTTATGGAAAGAGCCGAATGTTATTGTATCTGTGCAGGCATATAGCCTGAAAGGTTTCCATGAAAGGGACCTGAGGCAAGCGTTCAAATGGTTTGAAATCCACAAATTAAAACCAACACAACCAAATAAACGAAAAAGTAAACAGAATCAAACCGTAATGACGCCATGGAAAGGCGCCGGTGCAACTTCCTGTCCACAGGGTCGAAGGTCAGCAGGTTCTTCCGGATCAGTTTGCCGCACAGAAGATTGAAGCAGGAGTAAACAGCAGAAGTGGAGCCTGCAGTGGGAGATGGCGATCTTCATGCACATCGCCAGATCATTGATAGTAGGGTAGGAAAGAGGGGGTTTGGGGGGAGGGGGGTACCTTTTAGAGACAACACAAGCCCCTCTCACAACTCCAGGCAAAGCCTTAACATAGTTCAAATACAAATACCAGCACTCCAGGATTCTTTTCTTTATTGCTCAATCTTCAAATAGTTCAACGTTTCAGTTCCTAACAGGAACTTTCATCAGAACAGCATATAAACATCATAGTAAATTAAATGCTTTACATAAGACAAATAATAACTCACATCGGCTGTCCCCTCCCCGCCCCTTATTAGCTAGATCCGCCCACCTGGGTGCTTGGGCGTGTACATATGCCATCAGGAAATACCACATGTTAGCTTGCAATTCCCCAGAGTACATGCAAGTACACGAGACAACATAGAATAACAGCTGGTCAGCATTTTGGGGGTCTGGACACCCATATAAATATATATATATATTAAAAAAACAAGAGAGCTGCTCTCACCTTAACAACCAAGCCCTCTTGGTGTCATAGTGGTTTGGGTGAATATAGTGTCCCTTTAAATAGGGCCCTGGAATGCTGCACCTATGACAGGGAATGGTGCAAAACGAGGAGTTGTCCTGGACACATATATACATATCGTTTTGCACCATTCCCTGTCATAGGTGCAGCATTCCAGGGCCCTATTTAAAGGGACACTATATTCACCCAAACCACTATGGTGACCACTAAGACTGCCTCTGGTGACTGTCAGCCACTAAAGGCACTTCCAGGAGTTTACTGGATTTCGGGTCGCCTAACTGATGCTGGACATCAAGTGCATTAACCCCCCCCCCCCATCTGCTTAAACGACTATACCTTAAAGTAATAGTTAATGTATAAATACATGGTCACAACTTTTCCTGTACCTTACAGAGGAATTATGGTCTGGAAATATAACACATTTTTGGAATTTTATCTGGTCTCTCCATGTCCCACTCATGTGCAACTATGTGTTGGACTGAGGGGCGTATTACCTCTGCATGGAGGATGGGTGCTGGCCTCGTAGGACAACCAACACGAAGGCAGAGAAGCCAGAAATGTAACTTCTATTGGCCACCTAAAACATACTAACCAAGGGTATGTATTGCGGGGAGCCATCGTGGCTAATAACGAACCTGGAGTCGTATATATTGTACTTGTGTAGATTCTATATAGTATGGTTGTAACCTAATAAAAAAGGAATGAGACAAGTTGTAGGGAGGATACAAGGATATTATTTTTTTATATATACTTACCGGTAACTGAAAACTGTGGTTCCCACTAGAGGAGGCTAAAAGGGGTAGGAGAGGCCTATTATCTAATAATGACAAGGACGTGTATATGTATTAAGCATGTTAAGCTAAGGAACTGATAAGACTTATTACCCTTACATACCAAAAACATCTACCTACTGAAATGGATTTGAGGTACGAAGAGCAAATGCTGCTCTGAAAATGGCTTATCTCGTAATCTGTAATAGAATTTTGATTCAATATGACTTAGATATATAGGTTTATAAGCTGGCCTACAGACAGTGAAGAAGTGTACATATCTGTGGGATAGTGTTTACCAAATTAAACCCACTGCCACATTTATAGTTTGACTGAATTTATTTATTATTTATTTATTATTGCCATTTATATAGCGCCAACAGATTCCGTAGCGCTTTACAATATTATGAGAGGGGGATTTAACTATAAATAGGACAGTTACAAATAAACTTACAGGAACAATAGGTTGAAGAGGACCCTGCTCAAACGAGCTTACATTCTATAGGAGGTGGGGTGTAAAACACATTAGGACAGGAATTTACAATCAAATAAGGTGGGCTGCCCTTTCGGAGAGGGCAAGAGACAGGTATGTGAGGTAAGGGTTAGTCTTGGAGGCCATAAGCTTTCCTAAAGAGATGGGTTTTAAGGCACTTCTTAAAAGATGCAAGACTAGGGGAGAGTCTGATGGCGGTAGGCAGGCTATTCCATAGGAAGGGAGCCGCCCGCGAGAAGTCCTGCAAGCGCGAGTTGGCCGTACGAGTGCGGACAACGGACAGGAGGTGGTCACGGGCAGAACGGAGAGACCGAGAAGGGACATACCTATGGATCTGTGAGGAGATATAAGAGGGGCTAGAGTTGTTCAGTGCTTTATAGGTGTGAGTTAGTACCTTGAATTGACTCCTATAGCATACAGGAAGCCAATGTAAGGACTGGCAGAGGGGTGAGGTGTGAGAGAAACGACTAGAGAGGAAAATCAATCTAGCAGCAGCATTCATTACGGACTGTAAGGGTGCAGTACGGCTATTGGGGAGACCAATCAGGAGAGGGTTACAATAATCCATGCGGGAAATTACTAGAGCATGGACAAGCTCCTTGGTAGTATCTGGTGCAAGAAAGGGGCGGATGCGGGCTATGTTTTTAAGATGGAATCTACAGGATTTGGCAACATGCTGGATGTGAGGCTCAAAGGTGAGACCTGTCACGATTCGGGGAACCCAACACGCTAACATACACACAGACACACACACAGAAAGTGTGCAGTACCGGTCCTTAGAGTGGCCGGGCTAAGCACACACAGAATAGTCAGGAGACAAGCCGAGTAAGGGGAACCAGAAAACAGAATAACGAGAAACAAGCCGAGGTCAAAGGGTAGGAGAAAGTCACAAAGTCAGTATAACAAGCCAGAGAGTACGTAACCAGAAATCACACGTTCAGAATCAATACTATAAAGCAAAGACCACAACAGGGCAGGGAGGAACAGGAAAGGTAAGTATATAAACCAGAAGGTTAATTCTGATTGGCTAATTTCCAATCAGAATTAACAATCACACGTGGGAGGTATCTAAACCTCCCACTGTGATTGAGGCACTGTGCCTTTAACGCCGGGTCAGGTGACTGACCCCGGCGTGTAACAAATTGGCCGGTCTCCCAGCGTGCAGCGTCATGCATGCTGCCACTGGGGGACCCGGAAGAAGACGCGGACGGCACCCGTGGCTGGGAGGATGCCGCCCGCCGAACACCTGGCAGGAAGGGGACCATGGACGGCTGGAGGGTGAGTGCCGCGAGCGGACTGCAGCTTCCCCTTGCAGCCGCCCGCGGGGTCCTGACATTACCCCCCCCTCGAAGACCGCCCAGAGGGCGGGAAGCAGAAGGCTTCAAAGGAAACCGGGCATGAAAGGAGCGGATCAAAGAGGGAGCGTGCAGATCAGAGCACGAAACCCACGACCGGTCCTCAGGGCCGTACCCCTTCCAATCCACCAGATACTGCAGCCGACCCCTAGAAACGCGAGAGTCGAGAAGGGCAGCCACTTCGTACACATCACTGGGGACAGCGCGAGGGGAAACAGGCCGCCCGAGGGGACGAGAGAACCGGTTGCAAAGCAAGGGCTTCAAAAGCGAAACGTGAAACGTGTTCGGAATGCGCATGGAAGAGGGCAAGTCCAGGGAGTAGGAAACGGGGTTAACCCTACGTAACACCTTGTAGGGACCAAGGAACCTGGGAGCGAACTTCATCGAGGGAACCTTGAGGCGGAGGTTCCTAGAGGACAACCATACCCTATCACCCGGAACATAGGAAGGGGCCGCACCCCTATGGCGATCAGCAAACTTCTTCTGAGCAGCCGCTGAACGGGACAGCGCAACATGGACCTGATCCCACATCTTCCGCAAAGAGGCGAGGTGCTGGTCCAAAGCGGGCATGCCCTTGTCGGAGAACGCACCGGGAAGGACGGAAGGCCGAAACCCATAAGCAACCTCAAAAGGACTCAAGCCAGTAGACGAATGAGACACCGTATTCCTGGCAAATTCAGCCCACGGAAGGAGGCGAGACCAGTCATCCTGGTGCGCATTAGTGAAGCAGCGCAAATACAACTCCACAGACTGATTAGCACGTTCGGCTGCACCATTAGACTGCGGGTGATAGGAGGAAGTAAACGACAAGGAGACCCCCATCTCAGCACAAAAACCCCTCCAAAACCGAGAGACAAATTGAGGACCCCTGTCAGATACAATATCCTCAGGTACCCCATGCAAGCGGAACACTTCCTTGGCAAACACCTGAGCAAGCTGAATCGCAGAAGGCAGTTTCTTAAGCGGAATAAAGTGCGCCATTTTAGAGAACCTATCCGTCACAGTTAATATCACTGTCTGACCATCAGAAGGAGGAAGGTCTACAATAAAATCCATGGATAAGTGGGTCCATGGTTTCTTGGGTATCGATAGAGGCATCAGGAGACCCTGGGGTCTCACATTAGGGGACTTACACTGCGTACAGACCCGACAAGCCTGCACAAAATCCACCACGTCTCGTTTGAGTGAAGGCCACCAGAACTGTTGAAGGAGGCCCTTATAAGTCTTGGTAACACCTGGATGACCAGCAGTTTTGGCGGTGTGAAATAAAGTTAATAACTTCTTTCTGTCATTCACTTTAACGTATAGTCTGCCAACAGGCGTCTCAGGGGGTGCTTGAGTTTGGTATGTTTTAATATTATCAAGAACAAGAGACGAAACAACCAAACGGGTAGCAGCTATTATCTGAGACGCAGGTACAATAGGTTCAGGGGTCGGGTTAACAGATTCTAGAGGTTCATACTGTCGAGAGATAGCGTCAGCTTTGGCATTACGGCAACCAGGTCTATAGGTAATCACGTATTGGAAGCGTGAAAGGAATAGAGACCATCTAGCCTGCCGGGCGGACAACCTTCTAGCATCAGCTATATAGGAGAGGTTCTTATGATCTGTTATAACCATAACTTTGTGTCTAGAACCCTCTAATAAGTACCTCCATTCCTTAAAAGCCAACACAATAGCTAATAGTTCCCTGTTCCCAACATCGTAATTCTTTTCTGGATCAGATAACCTTTTTGAAAAGTAGCAACAGGGATGGAGGGGTTCGTCATACGATGATCTCTGTGACAGTACTGCTCCCACGCCTGATTCAGAAGCGTCCACTTCCATAACAAAGGGAAGGGAAGGATCAGGGTGGCGTAGTACTGGAGCAGAGGCAAATGCCTTCTTGAGAGTTTCGAAGGCCTTAAGGGCTTCAGGAGTCCAAACCCTAGGGTGTAGACCTTTCTTAGTCAGCTTCGTTATAGGGGAGATAAGTGGTGAAAAGTTTCTTATAAATTTCCTGTAATAGTTGGCAAATCCTATAAAACGCTGGATAGCCTTAAGACCTTGGGGAAGCGGCCAGGATAGTATGGCTTCTAACTTAGCAGGATCCATACTGAAACCCTGTTCGGAAATTATATATCCTAGAAATTGCACCGAGGTCTGATCGAACAAACATTTTTCTAATTTACAATAAAGTCCGTTCTGTAATAACCTTTTCAGCACCATCCTAACATGATTATGATGTGTCTGCAAATCAGGGGAATATACAAGGATGTCGTCAAGGTACACCACGGCACAGACATGCAATAGATCCCTGAGGACATCGTTTATTAGGTCCTGAAACACAGCGGGAGCATTACACAGTCCAAAAGGCATGACTAGATACTCGTAATGTCCGCTACGTGTATTGAATGCTGTTTTCCACTCATCATTCTCCTTTATACGAACAAGGTTATAAGCCCCCCTGAGGTCTAATTTAGTGAAGTATTTAGAACCTTTGACTCGGTCAAATAACTCCGTGATGAGGGGAATAGGGTAGGCATTTTTAATCGTTATATTGTTCAGGCCCCTGTAGTCTATACAAGGCCGTAGGTCACCCTCCTTTTTGGCAACAAAAAAGAAACCAGCCCCAGCAGGAGAGGAAGACCTTCTGATAAAACCTTTACTTAAGGCTTCCTTTATGTACTCCTCCATTACCTGGTTCTCTTTTTCAGAAAGAGGGTATACCTTACCCCTAGGCGGCATAGTACCAGGTAAGAGGTTTATGGCACAATCATATTCACGGTGCGGTGGTAGTTTATCTGCCTCCCTTTTTTCAAACACCATAGCTAGGTCCGCATACTCAGGAGGAACATTAACAGAAAGTGGTTTGGCTGTGGGTACATTAAGCAAGCCAACAGGACAAACACGAGTCATACATTCCCTTTGACAAGATTTCCCCCAGGAGAGAATCTCCAAACAACCCCAATCAATCATAGGATTGTGTTTAACCAACCAGGGGAAGCCCAAAACGACAGAGGCTGTAGGGGAGTTGATTATTTGAAAGGACAATCTTTCCTTGTGCAAGGCACCCACAGACATAACCAGTTCTTTGGTCTCATGGGTCACCAGAGGTTTCTCCAGTGGTCTACCATCTATGGCCTCCACAGCCAAGGGAGTGACCTTTTGGATCAGAGTCAAAGATGCGGTTTTAGCAAAACTCTCATCCATAAGATTGTCAGCAGCCCCTGAATCTATCAAGGCTTTGGTAATCACGGTAGTATTACCAACAAAAAGGGTAACCGTAATAAACGGTCTAGTAATGGGGACGTGAGGGGTAAACGACATAACACCCGAGGCCGACCCCTCTATAGGCCTTGGGTGCTGCAGTTTTCCCCGCAATTCAGGGCAGGTTCTTAGAAGATGTCCCCTTTTCCCACAGTAAAGGCATAACCCTTCCCTTCTTCGGTATGATTTTTCTACCTCAGTTAACCCAGTAACACCCAATTGCAAGGTTTCAGGGGGAGGTTGGCTAGAAGGGGGTAATGCCAGTAACGCAGTACTGGGTAAAGCAGGTAACATCTGAGTATACATACGCCTCTGACTACGTCTCTCTCTAATACGATTATCAATACGGATGATATAATCTATAAGATCATCCAGAAGGACAGGCAATTCCCTGGAGGCTATTTCGTCCAGGATGTAAGCGGCCAAACCCTCCTGAAAGGCTGTAACGAGGGCATCATTATTCCAAACCACCTCAGCTGCTAGAGTGCGGAATTCGATAGTGTAATCCGCTACAGATCTGTTAACCTGTTGGACCCTAAGCAGAGCTTTGCCAGCAGAAGCAACCCTGCCGGGTTGATCAAATGTGCGTTTGAAAGCGGTCAAAAAGTCTGCAAAGGACATTGGGGAAGCATTCTCCCACATGGGATTAGCCCATGCTAAAGCTCTCCCTGACAAGTGGTTTATCAAAAAGGCTATTTTAGATCTGTCAGTGGGATAGGAACGTGGATTCATCACCAAATGGATGTCAATTTGGTTGAGGAAACCACGACACAATGCCGGGTCACCGCTGTAGCGCTGTGGCGGCGTCATATGCACTACATGGGCAGGAACGGGTGCCGGAGTGGGAATGGGCTCGGTCACAGCAGCAGCCACCTCCTGAACGGCAGGCTGCAAGTGTGCAGTGCGAGCCAGTATGGTTTGCAAAGCTGGAGCAAACTGATCCATGCGGTGGTCCAAGCCATCCATTCTAGCCTCCTGATTAACTAGGAGCTGTGGTATGTCAGCAGGTTCCATTAGGGCCCTGTTGTAATGTCACGATTCGGGGAACCCAACACGCTAACATACACACAGACACACACACAGAAAGTGTGCAGTACCGGTCCTTAGAGTGGCCGGGCTAAGCACACACAGAATAGTCAGGAGACAAGCCGAGTAAGGGGAACCAGAAAACAGAATAACGAGAAACAAGCCGAGGTCAAAGGGTAGGAGAAAGTCACAAAGTCAGTATAACAAGCCAGAGAGTACGTAACCAGAAATCACACGTTCAGAATCAATACTATAAAGCAAAGACCACAACAGGGCAGGGAGGAACAGGAAAGGTAAGTATATAAACCAGAAGGTTAATTCTGATTGGCTAATTTCCAATCAGAATTAACAATCACACGTGGGAGGTATCTAAACCTCCCACTGTGATTGAGGCACTGTGCCTTTAACGCCGGGTCAGGTGACTGACCCCGGCGTGTAACAAATTGGCCGGTCTCCCAGCGTGCAGCGTCATGCATGCTGCCACTGGGGGACCCGGAAGAAGACGCGGACGGCACCCGTGGCTGGGAGGATGCCGCCCGCCGAACACCTGGCAGGAAGGGGACCATGGACGGCTGGAGGGTGAGTGCCGCGAGCGGACTGCAGCTTCCCCTTGCAGCCGCCCGCGGGGTCCTGACAAGACCAGAGTCAAGTATGACGCCAAGACAGCACGCTTGCAAGGATGGACTGATGTTGGTACCACAAACTTGGAGGGAGAGCGAAAGAGGAGGATCAGTATTAGGAGGAGGAAAGACAAGGAGCTCAGTTTTTGAGAGATTGAGTTTCAGAAAGCGGGAGGACATCCAGTCAGAGATGGAAGAAAGGCAAGCAGTGACACGTTGCAGGACGGCAGGGGAGAGGTCCGGGGAGGAGAGATATAGCTGGGTGTCATCAGCGTACAGGTGGTAGTGAAATCCAAAAGAGGTAATAAGTTTGCCAAGAGAGGCAGTATAAAGAGAAAATAGAAGGGGACCAAGGACGGAGCCTTGGGGAACTCCAACTGAGACAGGGCAAGGGGAGGAGGTATCATTAGAAAAGGAGACACTGAATGAGCGTTGGGAGAGATAAGAGGAAAACCATGAGAGGACAGAGTCACAGAGACCAAGCGATTGAAGAGTTTGAAGAAGGAGAGCATGATCAACGGTGTCAAAGGCCGCTGAGAGGTCAAGAAGAATTAGTATGGAGTAGTGGCCTTTGGATTTAGCTGCGATTAGGTCGTTAGTAACTTTGATAAGGGCAGTCTCTGTAGAGTGGAGAGGGCGGAAGCCAGATTGAAGAGGGTCAAGGATAGAGTTGGAAATGAGGAAATGAGACACACGGGTAAAGACAAGTCTTTCCAGAAGCTTTGAGGAAAAAGGGAGCAGGGATATGGGACGGTAGTTAGAGGGGGTGGATGGGTCGAGGGATGGTTTTTTTAGTATAGGTACTACAGTGGCATGTTTAAGGTCAGCAGGGACGATGCCAGAGGAGAGCGAGCAGTTGAAGATGTGTGTTAGAGAAGGCACGAGACAAGTGGAGAGAGATCTAATAAGGTGAGATGGGACAGGATCGAGCGGGCAAGTGGTGGGGCGAGAGGAGCAAAGAAGAGCAGCCACCTCTTGGTCAGTAGCTGGGGAGAATGTCTGAAGGGTAGGAAAGGCATGATCTATGTGTGATTGAGAAACAGAAAGGCAAGGAGGGGAGAATTCTTTCCTTAGCTGTTCAATCTTGTCAGTGAAGTAACATGCGAAGTTATCAGCAGTAAGGTTAGTTTTGGGGGTGGCCACAGCAGGGCGAAGAAGAGAATTAAAGGTGTGAAAGAGACGCCTGGGGTTGCGGGAACATGAACTAATGAGAGTGGAAAAATAGGACTGTTTGGCAAGGGCAAGGGCTGCACTGTATGAACACAATATGAATCTATAATGGAGAAAGTCTGATTGTGTACGAGACTTCCTCCAGGAGCGTTCAGCACAACGGGAGCATCTTTGCAGGTAGCGCGTTGATTTAGTATGCCATGGTTGGGGGCGGGTCCTCCTCGAGGTGCTTGTTTGGAGTGGCGCTGCAGTGTTCAAGGCAGATGTAAGAGTAGAGTTATATATGGAGATGGCCTGTGAAGGACAGGAGAGGGAAGGGATGGACAGCAGTTGTGAATCAATGTCAGCTGACAACTGTTGGAGATCAAGAGAATTAAGGTCCCTCCTGAGTTGAGGGGGGTTAGGCTGAGGTTTTTGGGTGAGGGGGTATGTGAGAGCAAATGATAAGAGGTGGTGATCAGAGAGTGGATATGGAGTGTTGCAGATATTAGATACTGTACATGCATAAGTGAAGATTAGGTCAAGGGTATTGCCAGCTACATGGGTGGGAGAATCTGCCCACTGCGATAGCCCGAGGGAGGAAGTCATGGAAAGTAGTTTGGTGGCTGCAGAGGTCAAAGGTGGGTTTATAGGAATATTGAAGTCCCCGAGAATTAGGGATGGAATGTTAGAAGAGAGGAAATAGGGTAGCCAGGCAGCAAAGTGGTCAAGGAAGAGAAGAGGGGAACCAGGGGGGCGGTAAATAACAGCAATGTTAGCAGAGAAGGGTTTGAAAAGGCGAATTGAGTGTATTTCAAATGATGGGAAAGAGAGAGAAGGGGGGGTGGGAAGAGGTTTAAAAGAGCAGTGAGGGGAGAGGAGAAACCCAACACCACCACCTTTACATTCAGAGTTTCTTGGGTTGTGGGTAAGTTGGAGACCACCGAAGGACAAAGATGCAGGGGTGGCAGTGTCAGAGGGGGAGAGCCAGGTTTCTGTTATGGCTAGTAAATCTATAGAACGAGAGATGAAGAAGTCATGGACAGCAGTGAATTTAGTTATATTGCAAACAGAGCGTGCGTTCCAGAGGGCAGTATTGAAGGAGGATTTAGAGGAACATGAGATGGGTATGAGATTAGTGTGGATCCTTGGGTTAGTATGTGCTGAGTTTGTTGCGAGGGGGCCGGGGTTAGGAGAGACATCACCAGCAGCTAGGAGCAGAAGGATAGAAAGGAAGTGAAGGTGGGAGTAGGATTTGAAAGTTTTGTAGGAGGGTATGTATGTAGAGGATTTGGGAGGAGTTGGTGGAGATAGGCTGGAAAGGTATGTGTAGAGTGCATGAGATGAATATAGAGGGGAGGGGAGTAAGGTGGAAGTAATAATTATGGTGTTGCTAGGGACAGGTGAGTGAAAGGATAGGGATATTTTAGTGATGAGAGAAGTTAGTGTTAAAGTGAAAAATAGAAGGGAGAACATTAGAAAAAGTGTATTATATAGATATGTAGATCATATATACAAACACACAAATATCAATGAGTGATTAAACCAATGTTAGGATGCAGTGTGTTAAATAAATTCAGGTGAGGAGAGGTTTAGTGATTTGATTGGTGTGTTAAGGAAACCAGCTGATGTGCACTATCTATAAGTAAGTTGTCGACCATGGGGTGGGATGGTGTGGGGAGGGGTGGGTGGGCAATCTTCCAGAGATGATACCTCTGCTCTGAAGATTTAGCAGGACTTGGTTTCTTGGGAGTGCTGGGTGTTAATGCTGTTTTAAGGGGCCCAGTCTGAAATATAAGGTCTGAGGTTAGAAAAAAATAAAATAAATAAAACACACTATTATGGGTGGGGAGACATGGGGCTATTGAGGTAATTAATTAGAGATGAAAAACTAAAAGGAGATAACATTTGGGATAAAAAGATAGGAAGGATCAGATAGGTGAAAGTCATAAACCATGAACATAAATTTACAAGATTATCAGTGAGTAGTAACACTAGGTAAACAAACAATTAACAAAAAGTCTTAAAGAATGAACATAAAATGACATGATCACAGCAGCTTTAAGCAAAACAAGAACAGAAGATCAGGATGTGTTAAGACACCGTGTAGTATAACACTTTAGAACCATAAATGACCCAGCTATAGCAAGAACGGTAACCTGAAGATCTGTTGATAGAGGGAAGACCAAGTATAATTCATTCACAAAAAAATACCTGAAATTCAATGACAATATACGTATAAATAACATGAAACATAATTTGACCACAACCTGAAATAACCACTTTTAACCTGTTTGAATGTAGACAATGGAAAAGATAGAAAATTCGCATACGAGGAGACATTATGTAGTAATTAGGTATTGAGCACTAGAGGGTCACAAGCCAAAAGATCTATATATACTGTTTGTGCGAAATATGAAAGTGATTTGTATTCTACAGTGAGAATTTTAATTGGCGTTTGTATAAAAAAAAAAACGCGCCAACGTTAGTTGTACGTATTAAATCCACTTGTGACTCTCGCAGGGGAGTCTTATTTTAAAATTAACGAATGCCTCGCTGAAAACTCCTAATTCATGCGAGCATAGATTAAGATGGCACGAATGCTTTATACAGCCATAGAGCTTTCCTGCCTGCATAACCCAATATCTAAACCTTCGTTTAAATCATGCAAACGCTTTTGGACGTCTAAGCCTAGGAAGTCGTTTTTATGGAAAGAGCCGAACGGGATTGTATCCGTGCAGGCATATAGCCTGAAAGGTTTCCACGAAAGGGACCTGAGGCAAGCGTTCAAATGGTTTAAAATCCACTGATTAAAACCAACACAATCAAATAAACGAAAAAGTAAATAGAATCAAACCGTAATGATGCCATGGAAAGGCGCCGGTGCAACTGCCTGTCCACAGGGTCGAAAGTCAGCAGGTGCTTCCAGGTCAGTTTGCCGCACAGAAGAGTAAACAGCAGAAGTGGAGCCTGCAGTGGGAGATGGCGGTCTGCATGCACATCGCCAGATCATTGATAGTAGGGTAAGAAAGGGGGTGTATGGAGGGGGCACCTTTTATAGACAACACAAGCCCCTCCCACTACTCCAGGCAAAGCCTTAACATAGTTCAAATACAAATACCAGCACTCCAGGATTCTTTTCTTTATTGCTCAATCTTCAAATAGGTCAACGTTTCAGTTCCTAACAGGAACTTTCATCAGAACAGCAAAATGCGTTTGAACTAATAAAAATGCGTTTGAACTAATAAAAGAATGCTGGCGTGTTTTTGTGTATAAATGATTAGCACTTGTTTTTCTGCAAAAGATTAGTTCCTGTGATGTGAGGTCTGGACAAAACTGAAGTCCGTAGCAGTAGTAAAAGGCGTGTGGCGTTGAGTCTAAATATGGATTGCACCTTTTATTCCATGTTGGTCACACTCTCTAATTCTGAGGAAGCTTGCTCAAGTAAGTAGAAACATAACCTGATACTCACATAGAGCTTTTTTCAAACACAAGTGAGACTTTTCGCTTAACTGGTAAATGAAGAGAATTGAAATGGCAACTGCAGTTTTTAGGTTAAAAATTTGCATAAACCCATTAAAAAGAGCTATAGACAAATAAAAGCTCTATGTTATGGCCAAGAAGGTCATTAACCGCTTAAGGACACATGACATGTCTGACATGTCATGATTCCCTTTTATTCCAGAAGTTTGGTCCTTAAGGGGTTAAAGGTCATAGAAGGGCATAGAGCCTTTATTTGTTTATAGCTCTTTTTAATTGGTTTATGATACATGTCTTCTAACGATTTAATAAAATTAATCTTATTGTATATAATCTTCTAATATTATATTACTCTATATTCTCCAAGGAACCTTTTTGATTTCTTCTTATGGACATCTATGTATTTCTTATTTACTGTTAAACTTAGGGTTACCCCCTGTTTAGGTTCACTTGTACACACTAATAGTCCCTTTGTTGGACACTGTTTTTTTTTTTTTTCTAATCATGTGCAAACTAAGAAAATTCTTAGTTATTTTTCCACCATGACTATTTTTTACCTAAAATTTGCAGTTTTCCATACTCCAATAATCCATGCTCGAGTATCTAACTATTATCACTTTGAGACAAAGAATGGGATATTGTGTACCGCAGCTTTTTTACTGCTACTAGCTACGTATGAGGAAACACATTAAAATGTCTCTAATGCCCGAATGTTAATGGATTTTCTTTTCAAAAGAACATCGAGATAAGATCACAGACCTGAGTAAATGTTTAGAGACGTTTCTGTTATGTACGGTATTTAGTTCAGCAAGAATTCAGATAATAAGCTGGGAGATAAATAAGGAAAGAATGAAAGCTTATCTGTGCCAGATTGATTGCTCAATATCTCAACCAATGAGAACACGGCTGGGTTTTAATTCCTGATCAGCCGACTGTCTGCTAGAAAACGGAAAATCTCTTTCTGCAGCAATAAACGTCAAACAGGGAATTCCTATAGCTTTTACTGATATAGTTACTGCTGAATACCTGACTATATTTGCTTTATTTACATTCAAAGTAGATTATTTAATTAAAGGACCACTATAGTGCCAGGAAAACAAACTCATTTAACTGGCACAATAGTGCCCTGAGAGTGCCCCCACCCTCAGGGTCCCACTTCCGCCAGGCTGAAGGGGGTTAAACACTCACCTTTCTCCAGCACCGGGCTCCTTCGGCGCTGGAGACTCTCCTCCTTTTTCCGACGTCATCGGCTGAATGCGCATGTGCGGCAAGAGTCAGTGCGCATTCAGCCAGTCCATAGGAAAGCATTCTCAATGTTTGTACAATGTTTGTATTCCTCAACCTATAAGTGTTCCTTTAAGAAGATCTGTCACTTTCTAGTAGCACATTTAAGCAGGAGTTCACTATTAGTTAAAGTTTCATGATTTTATTTTAAACCATCCCTTTTAGTTTGATTTTGCATTGATGTGTTGGAGTCAAAATATTGATCTTTCAAAATTTCTCTGAAAAGGCAGTGTTTACATTAAAAATCCTCCAGGGACAGTCTGTAGACACCAGAACAACTGCATTAACCTGTAGGTGTTCTGATGACTACAGTGTCCCTTTAACATATAACATATATTGGAAGGCATGGCCTGAAGTTGTGGGAGGGGCTATAGACCTACATAAGGGACTCCCCCTTTCCCTGCTTACCTTTGTGGGTCAGACGAATAGCACTTCCAGGTCATACAAGATGCCATTTTGATTTCACCTTTGCTCCATGAGGTCTCATACTCCAAGCTGTGTCCAGGAATCCTGCTGCAGGGCTTTCTGTTAATCCAGTGGCTTTCTTTCCGATCAGCATCACATTTGGTGCCTCAGGGACTCTCAAACCGTAAGTTGACCCACCTGTCGCGCCAGGATTAGTTCCCACGGCGTTCAGCACAGCACGGGTCCTCACTCAACGGTTTCCTTTTGTTTTGCACGGTTATTTCATTACCTAATACTCACCTAGCTGTTCATTTAAAATCTGTTGGGTTAAAATCATCTGTGTAGTTAAAACTACAAACGAAATACAATTTTCGCCTACACACTGTCCCCTACCGGTCTTTGGGTGTACTACAGGCTTTTTAAACATTATCGCATTTCATGTACAAACCAACGAACCACTGCATTTTTTCCCCACATACTGACCCCTACCGGTCATTTGGTATACTACAGGCTTCTCAGACATTATTGCATTTCATGTACAAACCAACTAACTACTGCATATTCGCCTACACACTGACCCCTATTGGTCATTTCGGTGTACTACAGGCTTCTTAGATGTTTTCATTTTCATGTACAAACCAATAAACTACGGCATTTTCACCTACACACTGACCCCTACCGGTCATTTCAGTGTACTACAAGCTTCTCAGATATTATTGCATTTCATGTACAAACCAACAAACCACTGCATTTGCGCCTACACACTGACCCCTACCGGTCATTCGGTGTACTACAGGCTTCTCAGACATTATTGCATTTCATGTACAAACCAACTAACTACTGCATTTTCGCCTACACACTGACCTCTATCGGTCATTTCGGTGTACTACAGGCTTCTTAGATGTTGTTTGAATTGTCATGTACAGACCAATAAACCACTGCATTTTCACCTACACACTGACCCCTACCGGTCATTCGGTGTACTACAGGCTTCTCAGACATTATTTCATTTCATGTACAAACCACCGAATTTTCACCTACACACTGACCCCTACCGGTCATTCAGTGTACTACAGGCTTCTCAGACATCATTGCATTTCATGTACAAACCAACGATCCACTGCATTTGAGCCTACACACTGACCCCTACCGGTCATTCGGTGTACTACAGGCTTCTCAGACATTATTTCATTTCATGTACAAACCACCGAATTTTCACCTACACACTGACCCCTACCGGTCATTCAGTGTACTACAGGCTTCTCAGACATCATTGCATTTCATGTACAAACCAATAAACCACTGCATTTTTATCTACACACTGACCCCTACCGGTCATTCGGTGTACTACAGGCTTTTCAGACATTATTGCATTTCATGTAGAAACCAACGAACCACTGCATTTTCGCCTACATTCTGACACCTACTGGTCAATCGGTATACTACAGGCTTCTCAGACTTTATTTCACTTCATAAGCAAACAAACTAACTACAGCATTTTCGCTTTTATACTGACTCCTACGGAATATTTGCATGGTTGCACGCTTAAAATATAAGTCCTTCCAATTACGTACTTTCACACATTAGGTTATTCAGCAGCCGGTCATGGTTCACTACACTCATGTTTCCGGGTACAGTTGTATTCCATATCACAGATGATATAACACTCCTGACAAGTTAATTTCCTTCAAACAGGGGCATTAACAAGCATACAATAAACATTGGGACGGAGCACTTTGCTCTATTAAACATGCAAAACACATATATGGGTATATGCTTTTAAATGTCTATATTCAATTCTCATACATTGTTTTACCCGTCCGGGACACAGGTATTAATAACCCTTATGACCAGTAAGGGTATCTAATCATACTACCAGGTATATACACCTGCTCATGTGGTATTTACATACATTTTCTGTTTTCCCCTGGATACATCCTTAGCGTACTGGCAATTAGGGACTATAGGTTTCCAATAGGTATTCTCCTTTCTTGGCATCTACGCCTGTCGTATAGTGGTCCCGCGAGGCCAACACCCCGCCTCAACGCTCGGAGGCAAACACCCATCGGGCCACTCGTGAGCTAGCCACCTCGCATGGTATATAGAGAGGGCCTCACCTGTCACTCCCCTCCCCTTTTCTGGTTACAGTCACCGAGAGGCCAACATCCTGCCATTACGTTGGTGGCCACAAAATTCCCTCGCGCCATTACATAGAGCCTCTCAAGCCACTTGGCAACTAGCAGGGCCTCACCTGTCACAAAACTAAGGATTAATTGTTTCGCCATGCGGTTTTAGCTAGCAAGCCAGTACTAGCACACTGTGGGTTCATATATTAATGGTTATCTTTATCTTTCACTTGGAGAGGATGTTGCTAGTCCCACACGACAATTTTGTCCCAACACAGCGGACGATCACGTTTCAGGCTCCAAGCTCTAGCACCTCAGAACTACCATAGACAATTGGGTCATCTCATTCTCTTTGGCAAATCCCAGATTTGCAACAATTTCCATGTTGGCACAAGTTGTTTCAGTGCATGCAGACTGGCAGGTATGTTCCCAATACGTCAGGACTCAGGGCACATCAAACCATGTGTCCCAATAAATGTACCCTGAACATTACTTCACGCCTGTAAACATTATGCATTTCCAGTACTTTCTAACTCCTCACCCTTCCAGACATTTAGTTGATTTCCTAATCTCCGATTTTAAAGGCCTTCCAGACAGGTATTGCCATATACTTTTGGGGAAATCTAGAATGCCCTAACTTGCAGTCATCACAGCAGCATCCAACAGCTAGCAATACACTCATGGCCCAAGAATGGCAGAAAGATTTCTACCTGGGCCTCTCCGATCTACACCATTTACCGCGTGGCGCAATCCCATTGGGATTGTTACAGGGAATCTTCCCTCATACTGTAACTGATCATAGACTTATCTGCACCTCACGCCTCGGCTACCCCAAGTCTCAACTCCCTCAGACCCTTCCGCGGAGTCTTCATTACAGTATGCCACCATTGTTCATACCATTACAGGTATCACTCAAGCAGCGGGGGAAGCCTTGTCAAGTAAAACTGATATCACAACGCATTTCAGACTGCCATCATCCACCCTATGATGTAGAATTATTAAAAATCTTTATTGAACTTGTATTGAATTATTGTACTAACTCTATTTTAACCTTACACTGTGACAGACCCTCCATTTTGCCCTCATTACCTGACAGATCCTCCATCTTAAACTACATTACATGACAGAGTTTCCCAGCACATTTAATACAATGAACAGAGACTGTATTTTCTATAAAGACATAGCTGACTGCGGAATTATTGAATCTCCTGTAACATGCAACAAAGTATAACCAAGGCCAGAGCCAAGGCCATGAGAACACTGTACTAATGAAATGTTCTATTCATAAGAGAACCTTGCACCTGACCACAAGACCTGACATCACTGACTGTGTAAAATGACGCTCAAGCCCCCCTTTCCACCGAGTAAACCTCATGCTGGGAAAGATGGCGCTTGAGCCTTCTGTCCACACCCGTGTCCAGAACAATACCACCTCCCGGTGGGAGGACACCTAGCTAGTCACTCAAATCCCTGAGCCAATTAATAATATTGATGGGTGGACACTGATATAGTCACTTAACATTTAATCCAATTAATGATGTTTATTTGTTATTATCTGATATTCAATGATGATGTCATTTTGCCTTTAAAAGGGTCTGCATACTCGTTTTCTAACCAGCTGCCATTAAATTTTTTGAAGTGCTTTTAACCTGAACTCCATGTGTCAGTGTGAACTTACTTCTGCGTATACGCAATTTAATCATCTCAGATTTGGACAGGAACAGATCGACATTTAAACATATTTGTTTATTTCTAAATTAATCTACATCACCTACACTGGCACTTACAGGGCATTTATGGGCAGCAGTCATATATTTCTTCTCCTGCTTAACTTTCGGGTCAAGAGCAGCCACAATCTTAAATATATTCGTAGAACTATTTGTTGGTTGTGGTTAAACATATCCAGATGCCCCACAGTCATACACTCCCGAGATGATTTCTTGTTGGTCAAAAGGAACGCCTTTCCCTCTAGAAGCTTCAAGGAAGCCATTAGTATGTCTGAACACTTGGGGGTCCCAGTATTCCCTAAGGTCACAGAAGACCCAGACACTATCGTTACATTCCTGGGCATACAACTTGACTTGGCATCCTTGCCAACAAGTTACCACGCGAGAAATGGGAACAGTTGCTACAACACCAATTACCAAATCCTGCTTGGTATTCGCAGCCGCATGGAACTACAATCCCTGCCAGGTTCCTTAAAATTTGCCATGCGCATCATACCGCAGGCTGCGCTTTCATCTCAGACCACTTTGCTTTTCCACACTCCCGCATGATGATCAGGGGCTGTCCCTAGACAACCAAGCCACGGCAGGCCTAACCACACATAATGGTAAACTACTGTGGCAGCTGACGTGACAGCTGCCATGGCAGGGGGTCATTTATGGTCAAGGTCATGGATTACATGAACCTCGCCAACATAGCCGGGCTCTGACTAAACTGGCCTTGTCCACCAGCACTCAACACGCTTGCTACAGGGTTTCCACTTATACAATACGTTTCATGTCGGACCATGACTTAGATAGCTGGTTTGAGGTTTCACCATTTATGGCATTCACTTCTTTTGCCACCTTAAGTTAAAAATTCTCGCACAACACGGTTAAACTTTATCTCACGGACATTCAACACTATACGTATTTCTCCTTCCCAAACAACAAAGGTTTCTATCCTCCTACCCCATCCATACCTTACTTAGAGACATAGCCAAGCGGACGTTCCCGCTACAACTAAATACTGGCCATAGACCTACAATGTTCAAACCATATCAGAACCACTCGACCATGCACCTTCCGAACCATGCACCAATGCAGTCATCAAACTGCTACCTATCTAGCCTTTAACTGCTTTCTCAAGGTATGACTCACTATCAGCTGCAAACATCAGAAACAAGAGTGCCTGTTGACCACTTATTGTTCTTAAACACACAATACCACTATGCCCGGTCCCTTCCTAAAACTAAGACGAGTCAGATGTGCGAACCAGTGCATATAACCTACTATCTTACAAGCAATGCTGGGTGCCCGGTTTAAGGTACTGGTTACGTTCTTGGGCACGCCACCATACGTACCACTGAACCGTTACTGTCACTGTACAATACTGTCCTTACCACAGGTAAGTTCATGCACTATATAGCCAAGATATCCCCGCACACGTGAAAGACACGGGGCCGCTCGGAATCATAGGCTTATGCAACTTACATACCACAGCCGATTCAGGAATTGGGAAGCTTTCATTAAAATGTCTACCTGATGGTTAACAAATGCACTATGATCCTGTATAATGTTTTGCATTAATATTTCTTTTTGCCCACTTTTTACCGGCCTACAGCATACGTCGGTTTCGGCACACCTCAACCGATTATTCCTAAAGCTACATCGCTACAACCATCTTATTCTATATCATATGAGAATGCCCCGAACACACATATATCTATATCTATATCACACTGGCACCGGAAAACAAATAGCCAGTTTAGATCCATAAACATGGGCAGGCCATCATTGAAAAGATCCATAAACATGGGCAGGCCATCATTGAAAAGATCCATAAACATGGGCAGGCCATCATTGAAAAGATCCATAAACATGGGCAGGCCATCATTGAAAAGATCCATAAACATGGGCAGGCCATCATTGAAAAGATCCATAAACATGGGCAGGCCATCATTGAAAAGATCCATAAACATGGGCAGGCCATCATTGAAAAGATCCATAGACATGGGCAGGCCATCATTGAAAAGATCCATACCTATGTTAGAATTTAGAAAAAAGTGCATAGAGAAATCAATTTTATATAAAAGCAACAAAATAGAAAATAAGTAAAATTGTTCTATACAGAGAGTTGAACTAATATATTCTAAAATAGCTCAAAATAAATATATTTTCACTGGATAAATATATGTTAATGTAATTGGGAAATATAAAAATAATTACAGAGGACGAGTCAACTCTAAACACTGGAAATGAAGAACTGAAAACAGAGCACGTATTAACAGAGGGCAAATAAAGAAGTGGGTTTATGTGTTTTTTTTGCTATAATAAATTAGAATAAATATGTCTGTTCTAATAATAAATATTGAGAATTACATTTTAATCACGATGGTGCATATATTTTGTAAATGCATTACAGGAATCATAGATAACGGCTTCCTGGGATAAGATTCAGAATGCCAAATACGTAGATTGCTCAGCTTATCGCATTCCGCTTCTCACTTGTTTACAGAAACCGGGAGAATCTTTGCTTTATCCCCAAGATATAATCTCCGAGAACCTGACACTAGCTAGCACAGATTTTTTTTTTTTAAATAAAAAAAATAAATAAAACAAATTTAAACGTATTTTATTAATTCCACGTGTAGCTCCTAAATTGCACATCATTTGCCAGAGTTCATTACAAAGAAAGTAATAGATACAGTAGACAATTTGTATTTCGTGGACGTGTAAACTGAACTGCAGTTTGGCTGAATTTGAGCTGATAGAGTGTTTGCCTGGTTTCCTGAATTCTGAGCTGAGATATACCTGGACTACAGACATGTTTGGAAGGAAGGATGTGTGCCACTATTTGGAATATTGCCTGTGATGCAAAATAATTTGAGGATTAATGAAAAAAAAGATAAATGATGGCTTTCAACAGCAATTGACACTTTTATAAATGAACCTAGTTAAATTTCCCCTGCTATGTCTTGTCTCAAATCCCCACGGTATCCTTTAGATTGTAAGCTCACTGGCAATATAGCTAAGCACTTTGTGTAAAAGAGCTCCAATGGCTAGTTACCAGCTTACGGGCAGGGCTCTCTCTACCTTTTGTATTTGTGTGTGTGTGTGTGTGTGTATTGTACGTTCTCCACTAATTGTACAGCGCTGCGGAATCTGTTGGCGCTTGATAAATACCAGTAATAAATAAATAAATATTATATATAACGTTTGGATTTCCTGGATCTCCATTAAACAAAAAGGAGGAATTGTTACAGAGTGGGGTGATTCTCTGAGACCGTGGAATTTCTTGTTGAAGACTAAACTTATTTCTAAAAGTTAAAAGACTGTCGCTGTTTTTAGTAACTGCCATAATTTTCAATAGTAGAAAATTCTAACTATTTAATTTATTATATAATCTATTACTATTTTTGATGTAAATATCTGATTTATTTGCAGTATTGCTTTTTCCTTTTTTCCTCTTTCGTTTATTTATTTTTGGGACATTGAGATATTAATTTAACTCTAATAGTTGTTTTTGAACATTTATTTGATATAAAAATGTAATGTTTGGTAAATAAACTAACACTTTTTTTTTGTCTTCTATAATCTTAAAATCCCAAGGAAGGGGTGAGCCAAGGCAAGTGTTACCTCCAAACGTGAGACATTCCACTGCCCAGGTTATGGAATTAGCATGGATAGGACTGCCCCAAGAACAGTTTCCTGAATGTACCCTCCTAAAGATATATATGTATATGTATATGTATATGTATATGTATATGTATATGTATATGTATATGTATATGTATATGTATATGTATATGTATATGTATATGTATATGTATATGTATATGTATATGTATATGTATATGTATATGTATATGTATATGTATATGTATATGTATATGTATATGTATATGTATATGTGTATATGTATATGTATATGTATATGTGTATATGTATATGTATATGTGTATATGTATATGTATATATGTATTAGATTGGATGCATTCATACAACTAGTTTGTGGTATGATTGAATGGTGAATGTGACTAGGTGACTGCTTGTGGTGTTGTATGTTTGTGCAATTCTTCTTTAGGGGTGGTAGTGGCTATAGTGGGGCTATAGGGGATGTAGTGGAGAAATGGGGGCTGTAATGGGAGGATAGGGACTTGTGTGTGGCAGATAGTGGGTATAGTGGGACAACAGGGTCTGTAGTGGTAGAATAGAGGCTGTAGTGAAAGAATAAGAACTATTGTGTGGTGGATAATAGGTATAGTTGGGTGACAGTGGCTGTAGTAGAGTGATGGGGGCTATAGTGGGGTGACCGGGGGTATAGAGACTAGTTGATGAATATGGGCTATAATGGGGGAATAAGGACTATTGTGAGATGGACAGTAAGTGTAGTGGGGTGACACGGGCTGTAGTGAGAGAACATGGGATGTAGTAGGAGTATAATTACTATTGTGGGGTGGGTAGTGGATATATTTGGGTGACACTGGCTGTAGTGGGTTATAGGGGCTATAGTAGGATGATAGGGGTATAATGGGGTGACAGTGGGGGTAGGGGCTATAGTGGGGTGGCACAAGATGTTTTGGGGGGTTATATGATCACCTGTAGTGAGGAGCATGGGATAGATTTAGTCTTGTATTTAAGGTAAAAAAAACATTTTATTACCCCCAACCCGCTAGTATAGATAAGTCTGTGGCATGCTGTCTCAGTACAATATTAAATATAGTATGTAACTATATTAATTTTTTATTATATTCCCGTTATTGCAGTGTTGGTATACAATGCGAAATAAAATTAAGAAAGAGGACAGAGGTTGGTGTGATAATGTGTTGGGTTGGCCTACAAAATAAATTATATTTAAGAGCAGATTCCTTAAACCTCAACACTTCAAGAAGTCTATGTTGGTTAGTTTCCATTCCTTAAATATGTCGCTTATACCCTCTCATCACATTTAGTTGCCCCACAGGACACTTTACTCTCTTAATGTCAAATTATACTGCTTTCCTGAACTCCCGAGGCTGCCCCAAATATTTAGGAGTCCCATTAACCTCTTCTTCCTGGCAACAGTTTGTCTTATTTGCTGTTAAGATTCCATTAAGCCGTTGAATTGGGGAAATATTTTAAGGAGGTGATTCCTGATAAAGTACTTGTTTGCACAATGTATTGTGTAATGAGAGTCTCACAGCCAATTCGAGATTACACAATAAATGGGAGGTGTTTGTATACGATGGCATTTTTTACTTTTCTTATTTTACTCAAACATTTTCTGCTCAGTAGACAAGAACTGTGGACAAGACCATAATGACCCGCATTGTCTTCGTTTGGGCAATCGTACTTGCAATATTCTGGTTACAGAGCGTGCTTGGCACGGCTGAAGAAGCATGCCCAGGTAATTCACTTACTTTGAGCAAATTATCGTGTGAAAGAATGTATCATTTAAAGCGACCCCAGACTTCTTAAGTCACAGGATAGAAGAATGGATGAGTGCTACATGGAATCTTTAAAGACATTTCATTAGACAGCAAGGCAGTAATGTGTTGAAACCCTCCACCAACAGTGGAATTCTACCTTTGTCTGTTTAGATTTTCATTTTCATAGAAATAGCATCTCAATTGGAAAATATGAGGTTGACATTATTGTTTTGCTAATATATTATTTGATGATACCGTGTAGTGTAATTTTATTTAATCTTACAGCTAAACTGCCAGAAACAATGTTTATACACTGATCAGGATCATTTGTGGATTGCAATTTAATGTTTAAAATGAATGTATGTTTATGTGCATTATGGCACGACAGGGGGCATATAATGACTATTTTTTATTTAATTTCATTAGCTTAAATTTTTTTTAGAAAGAAAATGTCATTACTAAATGTGTCTTTCCAACACTTGATATAGAAAATTATATAGAACATTAAAATACAAGAAACTATTTTGTGTTGCTTGCTCCATATTTTATATATTATGTATTTTGATCATTTTAGGAATGCTTGCCAAGGTTTGACATCAGGGCCAGACTGTGAGCTGATGTGGTGGGGTGTTTTTTTGTAAATAGGTTTAATTGTGTTTTGTTTGTGATGTAATATGTGTAACAAGGGACTGTATAGAGTGAGAGTGTGTGTGTATAGGGGGCATCATGTTAATAGAGGCTGTAGCCAGTGTGTTCATAGGGGCTGTACTGTATGTGTGTGTGTGGTGCAATATATAAATGTGTTGGGGGGGGGGTAAGACATATACTTTGCGTGGTGGGGCAGATGGGAGCATATATTTATCTCTATATATTTCTTTTTGAAATTAAATACATAAACTTTATATTCTTACCTTTTGGCAAAGGAAGGGGAGGGGGTGCATTGTAAACCCTGGTGGTCCTCCTTCCATTTTTTTTCTTTAAGTGCCTTTGGGATAGTGAATGAGATTTCTGATCTCCCTCATAGGTCCGTGATGGTGCATCAAGGCGGGGCTTGGATAGATCTTCTGATCTCCCCTGTCGGCCACAGCCCTTGACCTTCGAGGCCCACCGGGACTTTAGCTAGTCTTGGTCTGCTTGGCATGGAGCAGGTGTTCTAAAATGTTTCAAGTCATTGTTAGTGATTTCAAACAGTGTACTGAATAGGTCAACAAGATACAATGTGTGAGACGAGTGTTCATGACTTGGACCATTACATTAAAGGTCCTATTTGGCAAAAGCACATTTAACTCATGACACTGAAGTCATACCTAGGTACTGATGCACGATGTCATCGTAATACGTAAAATTGATTATGGGATATTGATTACAGGATATAAAAGGAAGTAAGATATTATGTTCTACTTGCATGTTCTCATTCATTGACTATAATGGACTGTATGAGAATTAATAAACCCGGCAATGAGGAAATAAAACACCTATCTGGTCTGACTCTCTGCATGTTCCCAGAACAAGGTGCAAGACTGGCATTAGCATTATTTGTGTTTCCAATATATTTGGTAAATATTGCATCAAATAAGGATTACTGTACATCTTAACCTGCTCCAATTTCAGTTCCTGCATAGGGAGCTAACATAGGAGCAGCCTTTAAAACTGCTGTGATAAATGCTTGACCTTTGGGATATATCAGAAAATTGTGCAATGAGACCTGTGCAAAGAAATAGATTTTTTTTTAAGTTAGTATCACATATTCATTTTAAACTGATGTATATTCACATATATTTTATTCTCTAGCTTGTATAGAATACATCTGTCACCAGTGTTAGAATTCACTGCTCCTAATATTTCAGTTTTTTGATCCGAACACCTTGGGTGCTTTCATCTCTCGCATTTCTTTACAGAAGTGAAAGTTATTGGGATTGGTGACACTGATAAGCTGACCATTCTCAGAGGATGTAATGGTTTCCCAGGAACCCCCGGGCCAAAAGGAGACACTGGTTCGGCGGGCGAGAGAGGTGAGTAAAACTCACATAGAGGGCGAGATGTATCCAATTGTTCTGTTCTAAAAGGTGGTGCAAAAGTGTGGAAGGGGATAAGTAACAAATATAATGCATCTACTGGTTTCACAAGTGACTGCCCCACTTATAGTAATATAAAACACTTTTTTTTTTTTTTTTTTTTTTTTTTTTTAGAACAGAACGCTTTGAGAAATGTATCCCCAATATATCAATGAAAGCACGAGACCCTTAAGACAATAATTTCTAACATCTCTCTATGGTGACCAGTCAAGGTCACTCTGTAGAAATCTCTACACAATAAATATTACATGAGAGAAGTTCAGTAAGACACAAGCAATACGTTATTAATCAGAGCTTCAATGAATAATAAAACACAGTGGACAACTAAAATACTCAACTCATACGTGTGTAAGATCTGTTGTATGTTTCTGCTGGCGATTTACAAACTTTGTTTATAATTTTTTAGGTAAAGATGGGCTTCCAGGACAAGTCGGGGTTCAAGGACCGAAAGGTGGGTGATAAATATCCCATTCCCTAAGAGCACATGATCTGTCTGGATTGTGTATCATCCTGTCCACTTGGGCTATAGAGTATACAAGGAGCCTCCACTGATGTGGGACACCTGGGAAATCTTCTAATTCATTAGAGAGATTCAATGGCTGAGAAAATTGTTTAGTAATTGGTAAATAAGTGTTAGGATAAAAGGTGAAATATTAATAGTTAAAGGAACACTCGAGTGCTGGTGTGGCTATTTAAGTGAACGGCCCCGTGAGTTTACTTATTTTTTTTCTCCAATAAAGCTCCTCTAGTGGACGTCTGAGTGACTGCCATGAGAAGTGTTCCTAGGCAATAATGTAAACACTGTCTTATCTCTGAGATCTCTGCTAAGACTGCACAGACAGGCTCAAGACACCAGAACCACTGCATTAAACTGCAGTGCTACTGGTGACTACAGTATTCCTTTAAGTATTACATAATTTTGTGACACATCTGTATCAAATCTAAAGATTACTACCTGTAGCAAATGGAGGGTGATCTGATACCAGATACTTTTCCTTTTCCAGAGGTTGTGCAGTGTTTTTGGCAGTTTGATGTTTTGTTCAGACTTGTGCATTCAGTTTCAAAAGGAATCGCGATTCATCGAATTTCGGGCGAATGGAGGGTGATCAGAATTCCACAACTCTGATCGTGAAACAAGCAAAACAGTTTCATTTGTTTGGGGATTCGGAGTTCCGTCTGTGGGACAAAGAAAAGAGATTCATGTTGGGAAAAAGTTCATTGTTAAAAAAAAAAAAACATGTTCATGTCAGAATTTGCTTTTTTCATACAGGCGATGCTGGAGAAAAAGGAATTCAAGGTGAAAGGGGTAAGTCTTTCCAAGGTTTTTTTTTTTTCCTATAAATGTTCATTTAGTCAGGTTGTACACACAGCCAGAGTCTCACATTATGAAGTGTCCCACCATGTGAAACGATACAGTAAAGATTTTAACCAGACCCTCAAAACCAAGTAAGAAAAGAAAAAAGACATTAAGAACAAAGCACAGAAGTGACAGGAAAGAGAGATGGATGAAAGGGGGAAAGGAGGGAGAGGGGATTGGTTTACTATTTTACGTTTCATAAATTGACCATCCTACCAGTGATTTTATTACTCCCAAGGTCAATATAATAAAATCTACAGCTATGTCTCCAAGAAACATATTATCATACATTATGGTTAAAATTCATACATCTGAAGGAGGCACAGTCCCTATTCTGGGTCTAAATCCATCTGTCCTCTTCTCTCCTAATATCACTTTTTCAGGAGCTCGATATTGTTGGTGTGTCTGAGTGTATAACAGAGCCCCACAGCAATAATACTCCCAGTAATGTGTCTGAGTGTATACCTGAGCTCCACAGCAATAATACTCCCAGTAATGTGTCTTTAAACTACGATAAATGTGTTTAGAAGTAAGTCTTTGTAGGTAAGATACATTGTTTTTGTTATAAATTACATTTACTTGTATAAATTGTCATTAGTCAGTCACTTCAAATTTATTAGAAAAGCCTCATCCATAACCACACCCCAATTCACACCCAGAACAGCCTCCTTGTCACACACCCACTCACACCCCTAATTGTCCCTCTTAGTCCATTGAAATGTTGAGTTATGCAAATTGCTGGTTCAACTGAATAATGAATATACCCAGAAATTGTCCTGTTTTAGAGTGTTGTATCCCAGACTGCACGAACTACAGGAAGCACTGTTTCTACAAAATGTTATGCCAATTGGTCCAAAGATTGACCATGAAATTACCTGTATTATCATTCAATAGGAGAGAAAGGAGAAGCGGCTAAAGCAAACGATTCATTGTATGGTGAGTTGGCAAGGTTTAGACACATGACATCAATTACAGTAACAGTAACAGAGCGCGGCTTTTATTTGGAAGAATACAGTTATGGTCGCTTATTGTAACTGAGGTGTAAAAATGCCAAAGTAAGAAAAAAAAAAGACTTATCAACTATAACAAGCACTTAATTTGTTCAGCTGTAATCTGTTTGCATATCTACTCGGTTCACCCAAAATTCAATAGAATATAGAATTTTTGTTTAATGAATTTTTGGATGACCATTTATCTCTATGGGAAGGGATATTGTTTCATTAATAACAGCAGAAGTTGTCCAAACAATGAATAGATGGCACTGAATAAAATTCATTCACCAGCCCATTTGTTCATTCGATAACTTGCTAATAGTTCGACCCGTATTTGGTTTCAGCCGAAATGAATAACGAACAGAATTTTCGTACATTTTTCAATTCATTAAAAAATGTATGCACACGTCTAGTTATTTGTAAGGATTCCGCTGGCATTTTTTGAGAATGTATCACTTTTCTGTTTTGCATCATTCACACACACAATGAAACCAGTTCCACTAATACCTGGGTTGCCAGGAAAAAGATCGATTATAGTTTTAACAAACATCTTGCAAAATGTATTTCAGAGGATCCACTTTGGAAAATAGGTTTTTTTTGGTTATGGTTTTTGAAAAGTCAACTCACAACAAATCACTGCTTAGTGAATAAACAGAAAGAAAACCAGAAAATATATGCCACTTAATGCTTGCTGAAGAATGTTAACGTATCTTCTGTTTGTTCCAATTCATCTCTTGTTCTCAGCTGCCCGGAACTGTAAGGAGCTTCAGGAACAGGGGGCGGTACTAAGTGACTGGTATACAATATATCCAGATGGCGAGACCCCACTCAAGGTGCTGTGTGACATGCATACTGATGGAGGTGGATGGATAGTAAGTACAGGGCACAGAATCATAAATACAGTGTTTAATCCTGTCATCTAGCTCCAGGATACTGTAACGCTACAGTATTCAGAGCATGATCTTAAGGGTTGTTCTTACGGAGGTATAATATTTTCCATAAGTATTATAATAAGGCATTGATTTATATGCAGATCTCTAAAGAGTGGACCCCAAAAGAAAACACTTAAAGGACCACTATAGTGCCAGGAAAACAAACTTTGGCCCCCACCCTTAGGGTCCCCCTACCGCCGGACTCTAGGGGGAAGAAGGGGTTAAACACATACCTTTCTCCAGCACCGGGCTCCCTCGGCGCTGGGGACTCTCGTCCCTCTTCCGACGTCATCCGCTGAATGCGCATGCGCAACGAGAGCCGTGCGCGCATTCAATCAGTCCGTGGGAAGGCATTTCTCAATGCTTTCCAATGGACGCGTCTCCTCACTGTGAAAATCAGTTTCTCTGAAACTGCCATGTTTACAGCAGAAAGGGTTAACCCTAGATTGACCTGGCACCCAGACTACTTCATTGAGCTGAAGTGGTCTGGTTGCCTATAGTGGTCCTTTAACAGATTAACACAGAAACACATCTCAAATAGAATACAGCTTACTTTAAATGTGTATCATGGACTTTAAACACAGAGAAAGCTCTGTTGATTCGTAATGTGGCAGCATCAAGGTGGATGATATAATATTAAAGAAATTGATACAAAGATGTGATGATGGAGAATCTCAGATAAATAATGAATATGAGAATGACGTGGGTGAATTAGTAAAATGGCAGACTGGGCATTATTTAGAAGACCGTCAGATCTCAATCAATGGTGATGCTCCGAGTCCTCATTCTGCTAATGTTCTGTGTGCAGTAGTTGTTACAGATGGTTCTATTCATATTTAGTTTGTACTTACATGAATGGAGCAAGACAAAGATGTGTCCCTCTAAGGGCCCAGACCTCATGACTCAATCCCCAGCCATCCAGTAAAGATGGCGTAATTGAATGTCTCCTTTTGGTCGGTGTAGGTTTTTCAGAGACGTTGGGATGGAGGAGTGGATTTCTTCCGTGACTGGAAATCGTACAAGATGGGGTTTGGCAGCCGCCTCGGAGATTTCTGGTTGGGAAATGATATTGTTCACATGTTAACGTCATCAGGTAATGATATTCCCCAGATATACCAATTCGACCATTTCATCTGGTATACAGAATGTACATCTTCTGCTAAAATACAGAGCTATTAGTAATTCAGCATTACACGGTCTTTTAGGAAGTCGGCAACATTGTAAATTTTATAAACAGGTTGAGTAAAGTGATAATACACTTTTATTTTGTGGAGGCAGGTTGTCACATTTCAGGCACACGTGACCCTTTACACAAACAAATGTCTTTTAAACTCCTATGTCTTGGATTTGCTTAAAGGACAACAATCACCAACAATGATTCTCTATGGTCTTCGCTGCTTCTGTGACTGTCAGATGTAAGTTTTCAAAAATGTTCCACCAGTGGAGGAACTAATGCAGAGAAGGCCCTGGTGGAAGTGTTTTTGGGTCTCCCTCTAGCGCAAAACTGGCGAAAGGATAGATCCATATCTGTCATACAACTCCCATGATGTTATGCCAGCTGGGGATCTACCATTTGCCCATCCTTGCAGGGTTGTATCTGAGATGTGTGTTTGAATTAAAGCATTTTCTTGTATAGAGTATGTGTATGTATGTAGGGGTGTATTTGTATGTGCTGTTGCCATTGTAATGCAGTGGTGTAATTGTGTGTAGTGTTCATGTTTGAATGCTGTGGTGTGTTTGGATGTAGTGTTGTTTTTTAAATGATGTACATTTGGGTTTAGTATCAGTGCATGAGTGAAGGGGTGTGTTTGTATATAATTTTGGAGTTTAAATCCAGGAATGTGTTTGCATATTGTGTACGTGTTTGATTGCTGGGATGTTTGCATGCACACTGCCACACACATACATACTCATATATAAATACAGATTAACACACAAATATACACATATAAACACACTGACACAGACAAACACATTCATATACACAATGACACATACACACATAGACACACAGATACACACACTGACACATGCACTCAGCTTGGCACATACACACACCTCAACACATGACATATACACACACTGACACAAATACACAGACCTTGACAAAGAGACACACACTGTGATAAATACAGACCTTGACAAACAGATACATACACACACCTTGACACACATGTACAGACACAACATAATTTTTATATTTGCAGCAACCCTCCTGTTAGCATATATTTTGTCTACAGGAGGGTAGCTTGCTTGCGGTGCTGTTGGCTGAGGTTGATGGGTGTGTGTGGTCTGCAGCAGCTTATTCCTTCTTTCTCTCCCCCGATTGCCTGTGCCTCCTCTCCCTTACACGTGGTGCTCTCTATCTGGAGGAAGTTACCTGCTGTCACTTCCTCCCAGGCTACCAATACTACTTGCTGAATAGAGGTCCAGTTGCGCTCAATGGGGGTTGCACACTTAAAGGGCCACAATATCCATCAGGTGCATGAGATACCTGATAGGGTCCCCCGAGTGACTGAGCTCCAGTGGTGGTAGTTCCACCATTATGTTCGACCCAAGGTACATGAATATGACTGAAGGGTCCTGTCATTTACAAAAGGCAGGGGTGAGTTTTTATTTTTTTCCTTACATATTCTACATTTAAAAAATATAACTGTTTGCTTTCAAAACTTGGTGAAAGTGAAATGATTAATATATCAATACATAGAACTTTTAGAGTTGTATTGAAGGGAAAAAAGTAACTTTTTCTAGGTTATTTAGAAGATAACTGTCATCACATTTACATTTTTGGTGTTTTTTAACATATATTATATTTACAATGAAACAATGATTTTTTTGAAATTATGGAAATTTATTTTTAAGAATTCAACTTTTATGTGGTTGAGCAGCCATGTTGGGTCAGACTCTAAGCTCATCTGACCAGCTGCTGCTCAACCTAACTTATTTGGTGTTGCAGGTTCACACAGAGAAATCATAGCACCAGTAGGTTAGGTTGAGCAGCAGTTGGTCAGACGACAGTAGATTCGGATCCAACATGGCCGCTCAGTTAAATAAACATTGCCATTTTTAAAAATACATTTATATATAATAATAAAAAAAAACTACATTTTATTAACTGTAATACATGATAAATGAAAGTTTGACAGTTGTCCTTTAAAAGATTAATAATCAGCTCTCAAACCAAATAACACAATGCAATGCATAGGGATGTATTGCAAATATAAATGGCAATTTTTACAAAAATGGAAGTTAATAACATTAGTAGAAGGTCACATTTTTATGAAATTGTTTTAATTAATCTAAAAACACATTTCCCACAATTAATTATCCCTCCTTCTAATCACAGGTAAATGGGAACTGCTTATTGATCTAATGGACTTTGAAAATACTAGACATTACGCCACATATTCTTCGTTTAAAATCTTGGGAGAGTCGGAACAATACAAGCTGGTACTTGGAGCGTTCAAGGATGGCAATGCAGGTGAGGTGGCTTGCTTTTGTAACGTGACACTCCGCACCCCTAATGCACTTGGCTTGCTGCTGTGGCGTACTAAACGGGGGGTGGGGGAGTGGGTGGCCCACCCTGGGTGCCACTCACTAGGGAGGTGCCATGACTGCCAGTGTCATGAGTCGCCCCCCCATCAATTCTTATAGTGCGGGCCGCAGTGCCTTTGCGGCTGGCTGCACTACACTGCACTGACTGCAGTAATATGGAGGAGCAGGGTGAGAAGTGTTGCCGCATCGCGCAACGTGCCGCATGTCAGCCTTCACGAATCTTCATGAGCGGAAGGATCTGATTGACGTGAGGCACCATCGGTTGGAGCAGAGCAGGTCAGCGCTCAGGCACCATCAAATGTGAGTAGATCATTTTATGTGAAGGGGCTGGGGGTGCAGGGTTCTTTTTTTAATTAAGGGGGTATGCACTTAATATTAAGGGGGTGCCAAACAAAGGGTCCACCCCGGGTGCCAAATGCTCTAGGTATACCCCTGGCTTGCTGAAATGCTTTAAGTGTGAAGAGTGTGTCCTCTTTTTCATTTTACTAAAAGTGCTGATTTAAATGGAAATTGCAAATGTTATAAATTAACCTGGCTACAGCCCTCCTGACTGTCACTCAGACAACCGGTCCTGTTACTTCCTGGTTTGGTTAGCTCAGTGAAGCTAAACTTACAACGCAGCAATTGCCCAGAGAACCTGCCTTGCAAAGACTTCTCATTGAGTTGAATTGCGAAGTCTGTGATTGGACAGCCACAGGAAGTCTGGGCGAGGTCTGAGGGGGAGGACTTACAAAGGCTTCATGTTTTGCAGCTCTTGCAAGCTGTTTTAAGATATACCCCCAATGAAGAATTGCATAATTACATGCTTGCATGTTTTCTTGGGGTATATTTACTAAACAGTGATTTTTAAAAAAAAAATTGCTGTTTAATGTCCCCTTAATGGTTTGCATCATATCCATCATAATAACTCATTGCACAGTAAGAGGAGTAGGCTCTCCGGATTAAAGACGTCATGGACGTCATGGGCGTCTCTTTCTACTTATACAAATGTTTAGAATAGAAGGTGACTGCTCTTGTCTTTTTTTTAGGTGATTCTCTGACAGATCATAATAATATGAAATTTTCCACGAAAGACAAGGACTCTTCTTCATCAAACTGTGCAGAAACATTCAAAGGAGCCTGGTGGTACAACGCCTGCCATTTTTCCAATCTGAATGGGCGCTACCTGTTGGGGCAACACGCCACCTTTGCAGATGGAATCAACTGGAACTCCAGCAAAGGATATTATTACTCCTACAAACATTCAGAAATGAAGATCAGGCCTGTGAACTAATTAAAAAAAAAAAAAATAAAAAACACATAATATCCATTTTGTTTTTATTATTTATTTAACACATTCTTAACATTACGAACCTATCATCATCACGCTATTTAATCCAATTATCTACACAAATATAGCAATTTTCTCAAAGCATTTTTTTTTTATCTTGTCCAAAAAGTAACATTTGAAGAACATGATAACCATCACGAGGAAATTTTCATGCTTGGAATATTTAGAAAATTTTCATGTTTTAGAATTTTAATACTTTTTGATAAAATTTGTATTGGTTTGAACGTATAAACATACGTATAAAATGGGTATTTCATAAAATATAGGCACTAACATGCAGGTTTATATTTTTAGATATGTATTTGAGATGCTCAGTGTCAGGGCCGGCCTTAGGGGTGTGCGAGCTGTGCGGCCGCACAGGGCGCCATGGAGCAGGGGGCGCCGTGGATTTATATAAAAAAAAATACATTTTTTTTTTTTAAATTTGCAGCGGGGGCGGAGCTTACCATGTGGCAGGGGCGGAGCTAAAAGCGCCAGAAAACTGCTGCAGGAAGGAGTTCCCCACCAAACCGCTTCCCCACCAAACAGTCACCAGGAGCTGCACTGCCTCCGCAATGAACTCCACAGGTAACTGTGGGATTGTCAGGTGAGTGTGACTCTCTGCCTGTGTTTATTACTGTATGACTGTCTGCCTGTGTGTGTCTGTGTATGAATGTCTGCTTCTGTGTGTGTCTGTGTATGAATGTCTGCCTCTGTGTGTGTATGACTGTCTGCCTGTGTGTATGACTGTCTGCCTCTGTGTGTGTGTGTGTATGACTGTCTGCCTCTGTGTGTGTGTGTGTCACATACAACCAATACACGCATATCACACCTACTATCACATACACAGACAACACAAACATTACAGCATACATGGATGACGGACGGGGGGGGGGGGGGGAGGGGGGGGCGCTGTGAAGATTTTTCGCACAGGGCGTCAAAATGCCTAAGGCCGGCCCTGCTCAGTGTTTTACATATATGTGCTGATTGAATAAAATCCTATGAATACAACTAAGGTGTGTTCCTTTCATCTATTATCTACAAATATTGCTGTTAAAATGATAATTATCAACAGAAAGCAGCACAGACTGGGTCACAGGAATAGTGAAAGTGCAGGTAATTATTAAAGGGACACTATAGTCAGCTGAACAACTTCAGCTTAATGAGGTTGTTCAGGTGAAGAACTATAGCTCCCTGCAGCCTTTCTCATGTAAACACTGTATTTTCTGAGAAAATACAGTGGTTACATTGAAAGCTAGGAACACCTCCAGTTGCAGTCACTCAGAGTGAACCAGAGGGACTTCTGAGTTGATGCCATCCACTCAGATCTGCTGTGCACAAGCATCCTGTGATTCAGTATCTCCTCCCTCTGCATGCAGACACTGAACTTTCCTCATAGAGATTAATTGATGCAATCCATCTCTATGAGGAGATGCTGATTGGCCAGGGCTGTGTTTGAATCATGCCCCTGATCTGCCTCTTTGTCAGTCTCAGCCAATCCTATGGAGAAGCATTGTGATTGGATCAGGCTATCACATGTCAGCAGACTGCTTGTTTTTCCTGAGTCTAACAGCATGCAGATTTACAGCTTCTGGCTTGAATACAGTAAGATTTTTTTTTCTGGAGGTATGAGGGGCCCAGGGGGGCTAGATGGTGGTGTTAACATTATAGCATCAGAAATACATGTAGTTGCACTGGTGACTATAGTGTCCCTTTAATTGCAAAAACTGCACTTTTACTTATTAATGTTTATATTTGGCTTTCCGTTTTTATTCGATCTTCTAATATCAAGTGACAACAAAATATTCAAAAACCAATAAAGCAACCACAATAGTGATGTAGCAAACATAAAATTTTCCGTTCGCGAACGTGAACTTTCGCGAACGGGCGAACCGCCATAGACTTCAATAGGCAGGCGAATTTTAAAACCCACAGGGACTCTTTCTGGCCACAATAGTGATGGAAACGTTGTTTCAAGGGGACTAACACCTGGACTGTGGCATGCCGGTGGGGGATCCATGGCAAAACTCCCATGGAAAATTACATAGTTGATGCAGAGTCTGGTTTTAATCCATAAAGGGCATAAATCACCTAACATTCCTAAATTGTTTGGAATAACATGCTTTAAAACATCAGTTATGATGTTGTATTGATCAGGTAGTGTAAGGGTAACGCCCGCTTCACAGTGACAGACCAAACTCCCCGTTTAACGCAGCGCAAACAGTCCATTTGCACAACCGCAAACTCCCCATTTGCACAAGGTTGGATACCGATCGATGGTTCGATATTCTGAGCCCTCTCTGATTTACTGTACACGACTATTCGATATTCCCACAAATTTTATATAGCATTTTATGTTTGTTTGAGACCACCTTAAAAATATTGGATATCGCTAAAAATCATGATCACTATATACTTTCTCTACAAACCTCTAAAACGAACAAAACTACTCATCCATCCGCTATACCACTTTATCCCACCTAGAACTAGTGCCCAGTTAAAATACTTGACTCTTACTTACCCACACTCAGTCATGCCACACACATTTCACCACTACTCTCACTGAATCCCTCTGACTACGGCTAAATTAATCTTCTACATCAGAACACTACTCCTAAGATTGGGTTGTATCCATGTCTCAGGTCTTTCATTTAGAATAGGGGCAGCTTCGGTCTCCTTCAAAACTGACACTCCAGTGCATATTATTACAAGATTGGGCAGATGGAAATCCTCAGTCTACAACTGATATATTCCTCGTCCCGAGAAAAAAAAAAATGAGGAAAGCTTTTAAAAGTTTGGCTTTGTAAATTTGATGCAATAAGTGTTTTTCCTTTTCACCCTCTTTGCATGAACCCGATTTACATATATTACTAATATGTTTCTGAACATATATATTATATTACTCACTCACTCTCTGGGCCGGCCTAAGACATCATGCTGCCTAGGTCCAATGATAAATGACTTTGGGGGATAATGTATAATAAACACAGGTTACTGGCTATGGGAGGGATAATGTATAATAAACACAGGTTACTGGCTATGGGAGGGATAATGTATAATAAACACAGGTTACTGGCTATGGGAGGGATAATGTATAATAAACACAGGTTACTGGCTATGGGAGGGATAATGTATAATAAACACAGGCAGGGGCGGACTGACCGGTCGGGCACTTCGGACATGGTCCGAGGGGCCCGCCATCAGGGGGCCCGGCCGCCCCTTTAAATGCTGCAGCCACCTGAGTGCTCTTAAGAGCCTCAGGCGGCTGCAGCTTCTCACCTCCCCTCCCCTGTAGCTGTGCGGTCCGCGGTGCCCGGCCGGAGTGATAGGAAGGTGCTCAGTGTGCACCTTCCTGTCAGTCCGGCCGGGTACAGGAAACAGAAACTTCTGTTCCGCGCGGAACAGGAGTTTCTGTTTCCTGTACCCGGCCGGACTGACAGGAAGGTGCACACTGAGTGTGCACCTTCCTATCACTCCGGCCGGGCACCGCGGACCGCACAGCAGCTCGGCCACGCTACAGGGGAGGGGGTAAAAAGAGAGTGGGAGAGTGGGAGGGGGTTTAAAAAGAGAGAGGGAGGGAGGGGGGGTTAAAGAGAGTGTGGGGTTTAAAAAGAGAGGGGGGGGGTTAAAAAAAGAGAGGGGGGTTTAAAAAGAGAGTGGGAGAAGGGGTTAGAAAGAGAGTGGGGGGTTAGAAAGAGAGTTGGGGGGGTTAGAAAGAGAGGTGGGGGGGTTAGAAAGAGAGGTGGGGGGGTTAGAAAGAGAGTGGGGGGGTTAGAAAGAGAGTGGGAGGGGGGTTAGAAAGAGAGGTGGGGGGGTTAGAAAGAGAGGTGGGGGGGTTAGAAAGAGAGTGGGAGGGGGGTTAAAAAGAGAGTGGGAGGGGAGGGGGGGTTAAAAAGAGTGGGAGGGGGGGTTAACCCCTTAAGCACACCTGACATGTCATGATTCCCTTTTATTCCAGAAGTTTGGTCCTTAAGGGGTTAAAAAGAGAGTGGGGGTGGGGGGGGGGGGTTAAAAAGAGAGTGGGAGGGGGGGGTTAAAAAGAGAGTGGGAGGCGGTAAAGCGAGGGATGGGGGTAAAGAGAGGGAGGGGGTAAAAAGAGAGAGGGAGGGGGATAAAAAGAGAGAGGGAGGGGGGTAAAAAGAGAGAGGGAGGGGGGTAAAAAGAGAGAGGGAGGGGGGTAAAAAGAGAGAGGGAGGGGGGTAAAAAGAGAGAGGGAGGGGGGTAAAGAGAGAGGGAGGGGGGTAAGAAGAGAGGGGGTAAAAAGAGAGGGAGGGGGAGTAAGAAGAGTGGGGAGGGGGGTAAAAAGAGAGAGAGGGGGGTAAAAAGAGAGGGAGGGGGGTAAAAAGAGAGGGAGGGGGGTAAAAAGAGAGAGGGAGGGGGGTAAAAAGAGAGAGGGAGGGGGGTAAAGAGAGAGGGAGGGGGGTAAGAAGAGAGGGGGTAAAAAGAGAGGGAGGGGGAGTAAGAAGAGTGGGGAGGGGGTAAGAAGAGAGGGGGGAGTAAGAAGGGGGGTAAGAAGAGGGGGAGAGAAGAGTAAGAAGAGGGGGGAGTAAGAAGAGGGGGAGGGGGGTAAGAAGAGAGGGGGGAGTAAGAAGGGGGTAAGAAGAGGGGGAGGGGGGAGTAAAAAGAGGAAGGGGGGAGTAAGAAGAGTGGGGAGCGGGGTAAGAAGAGGGGGAGAGGAAGAGGGTGGGAGTAAGAAGGGGGGTAAGAAGAGGGGGAGAGAAGAGTAAGAAGAGGGGGGAGTAAGAAGAGAGGGAGGGGGGAGTAAGAAGAGGGGGAGGGGGGTAAGAAGAGAGGGGGGAGTAAGAAGGGGGTAAGAAGAGGGGGAGGGGGGAGTAAGAAGGGGGTAAGAAGAGGGGGAGGGGGGAGTAAAAAGAGGAAGGGGGGAGTAAGAAGAGTGGGGAGCGGGGTAAGAAGAGGGGGAGAGGAAGAGGGTGGGAGTAAGAAGGGGGGTAAGAAGAGGGGGAGGGGGGAGTAAGAGGAGGGAAATTGCCCCCTCCCCTGTCCGCAGGCACCGTGCGGGCAGCCGGCAGGGGAGGGAGGAAGAGAGGACCCGGGAGCTCAGCCTGCAGCTCCTCTGGGTCCTTCTTGCGCGAGCACAGATCGTTGCCGCGGTTACCACGGCATCGTTACGGCTCTTGCGAGAGTAAACTCTAGCCCTGGAGCTACGGGCTAGAGTTCACTCTCAACACTGTGACCACCAGGGATTCCTGGTGGTCGCAGTGGTGAGAGTGAACTCTAGCCCCATAAACACACTGCCCCCTCACACCATACACATTCACACACTGCCCCCACACACACCATACACATTTACACACATTGCCTCACACACACACATACACTGCCCACCCATACACACAGCCCCCCATACTAACATTGCCACACACATACACAGCCCCCTCATACACACATTGCCCCACACACCCTACACATTCACACACTACACCCACTCACACACACTGAACCTTTCACACACACTGCACCCCTTACACATTGCACCACTGCTCCTATACCCTACTACAGCCTCATATCCCAGCAGACCCCAGGTAAGTTGTCAAACTGTTCTTAAACGGTTTGACTACTTACTCTTGGAGGGGGGCCAGGCCCTCCTGGCACCATAACGACTACACAGAGCAGTAGTGGTTATTGTGCATGGATTATTTATTTAAATAATCTACAAGTGCCCCAGTAGCCAGCAAGCCAGCCCACAGGCTGGCCAGCCAGCCAGCCCACAGGCTGGCCAGTCGCCAGCCAGCCCACAGGCCACCAGTTAGGCTTACAGCCAGCAAGCCCACAGCCTGCCAACCGCAGCCAGCAAGCCACAGCCTGCCAGCAAGCCACAGCCAGCAAGCCACAGCCTGCCAGCCGCAGCCAGCAAGCCCACAGCCTGCCAGTCGCAGCTAGCAAGCCCACAGCCTGCCAGTCGCAGCCAGCAAGCCCACAGCCTGCCGGCAGTAGCCAGCAAGCCCACAGCCTGCCAGCCGCAGCCAGTAAGCCCACAGCCTTCCAGCAAGCCCACAGACTACCAGCCAGCAACAGTAATTAAGGTAAGAGGAGCCAACTTGGCCTAGGTATCAGCGAGCTATGTTGTGTTGCTATATTGTGAATAGGAACCAGAGTGTTGGAGACCCCTCTCCAGGCCCCATTAGACTCCATTGTAGTCTCTAATGGGACCTGGAGGAAATTATTTCTAACACACTCTCTAAAGGACACTGAGATAGCCTCTGCTAGAATGCTCCCCCCACTCCATGGCCCATTAGCCCTCAATTGTAGTCTCTACTGGGGCCTGGAGGCGACTGTTTCCAGCAGGGACACTGAGATGGCCTCTGTTAGAAAGACCCCCTTCCAAGCCTATTAGACTCCATTGTAGTCTCTAATAGGGCCTGGAGGGGATTCTTTCTAACACACTCTCTAAAGGACACTGAGATAGCCTCTGCTAGAAAGACCCCCCTCCATGGCCCATTAGCCCTCAATTGTAGTCTCTACTGGGGCATTGAAGGGATTATTGCACTTTTGTTCCTTGTGTCTAAAGATTGTGTAGGGTGTGGCTGGAGGCGGTGCATGGAGGCGGGACATGGGTGGCGCTTGCTGCGGAGTATAGGTGGGGCCTGTAAGGGGGCCCTTGATTTATTTTGCCCGGGGGCCCTGAGGGTTCTCAGTCCGCCCCTGAACACAGGTTACTGGCTATGGGAGGGATAATGTATAATAAACACAGGTTACTGGCTATGGGAGGATAATGTATAATAAACACAGGTTACTGGCTATGGGAGGATAATGTATAATAAACACAGGTTACTGGCTAAGGGGGATAATGTATAATAAACACAGGTTACTGGCTATGGGAGGATAATGTATAATAAACACAGGTTACTGGCTATGGGGGGGATACTGTATAATAAACACAGGTTACTGGCTATGGGGGGATAATGTATAATAAACACAGGTTACTGGCTATGGGGGATAATGTATAATAAACACAGGTTACTGGCTATGGGGGATAATGTATAATAAACACAGGTTACTGGCTAAGGAGGATAATGTATAATAAACACAGGTTACTGGCTATGGGGGATAATTTATAATAAACACAGGTTACTGGCTATGGGAGGATAATGTATAATAAACACAGGTTACTGGCTATGGGGAGGATAATGTATAATAAACACAGGTTACTGGCAATGGGAGGGATAATGTATAATAAACACAGGTTACTGGCAATGGGAGGATAATGTATATTAAACACAGGTTACTGGCTATGGGGGATAATGTATAATAAACACAGGTTACTGGCTATGGGGGGATAATGTATAATAAACACAGGTTACTGGCTATGGGAGGATAATTTATAATAAACACAGGTTACTGGCTATGGGAGGATAATGTATAATAAACACAGGTTACTGGCTATGGGAGGGATAATGTATAATACACACAGGTTACTGGCTGTGGGAGGGATAATGTATAATAAGCACAGGTTACTGGCTATGGGAGGATAATGTATAATAAACACAGGTTACTGGCTATGGGAGGGATAATGTATAATAAACACAGGTTACTGGCTATGGGAGGGATAATGTATAATAAACACAGGTTACTGGCTATGGGAGGGATAATGTATAATAAACACAGGTTACTGGCTATGGGAGGGATAATGTATAATAAACACAGGCAGGGGCGGACTGACCGGTCGGGCACTTCGGACATGGTCCGAGGGGCCCGCCATCAGGGGGCCCGGCCGCCCCTTTAAATGCTGCAGCCGCCTGAGTGCTCTTAAGAGCCTCAGGCGGCTGCAGCTTCTCACCTCCCCTCCCCTGTAGCTGTGCGGTCCGCGGTGCCCGGCCGGAGTGATAGGAAGGTGCTCAGTGTGCACCTTCCTGTCAGTCCGGCCGGGTACAGGAAACAGAAACTTCTGTTCCGCGCGGAACAGGAGTTTCTGTTTCCTGTACCCGGCCGGACTGACAGGAAGGTGCACACTGAGTGTGCACCTTCCTATCACTCCGGCCGGGCACCGCGGACCGCACAGCAGCTCGGCCACGCTACAGGGGAGGGGGTAAAAAGAGAGTGGGAGAGTGGGAGGGGGTTTAAAAAGAGAGAGGGAGGGAGGGGGGGGTTAAAGAGAGTGTGGGGTTTAAAAAGAGAGAGGGGGGGGTTAAAAAAAGAGAGGGGGGTTTAAAAAGAGAGTGGGAGAAGGGGTTAGAAAGAGAGTGGGGGGTTAGAAAGAGAGTTGGGGGGGTTAGAAAGAGAGGTGGGGGGGTTAGAAAGAGAGGTGGGGGGGTTAGAAAGAGAGGTGGGGGGGTTAGAAAGAGAGTGGGGGGGTTAGAAAGAGAGTGGGAGGGGGGTTAAAAAGAGAGTGGGAGGGGAGGGGGGGTTAAAAAGAGTGGGAGGGGGGGTTAACCCCTTAAGCACACCTGACATGTCATGATTCCCTTTTATTCCAGAAGTTTGGTCCTTAAGGGGTTAAAAAGAGAGTGGGGGTGGGGGGGGGGGGTTAAAAAGAGAGTGGGAGGGGGGGGTTAAAAAGAGAGTGGGAGGGGGGGTTAAAAAGATAGTGGGAGGGGGGTTAAAAAGAGAGTGGGAGGGAGGGGGGTTAAAAAGAGAGTGGAAGGCGGTAAAGCGAGGGATGGGGGTAAAGAGAGGGAGGGGGTAAAAAGAGAGAGGGAGGGGGGTAAAAAGAGAGAGGGAGGGGGGTAAAAAGAGAGAGGGAGGGGGGTAAAAAGAGAGAGGGAGGGGGGTAAAAAGAGAGGGAGGGGGGTAAAAAGAGAGGGAGGGGGGTAAAAAGAGAGAGGGAGGGGGTAAAGAGAGAGGGAGGGGGGTAAGAAGAGAGGGGGTAAAAAGAGAGGGAGGGGGAGTAAGAAGAGTGGGGAGGGGGTAAGAAGAGAGGGGGGAGTAAGAAGGGGGGTAAGAAGAGGGGGAGAGAAGAGTAAGAAGAGGGGGGAGTAAGAAGAGGGGGAGGGGGGTAAGAAGAGAGGGGGGAGTAAGAAGGGGGTAAGAAGAGGGGGAGGGGGGAGTAAAAAGAGGAAGGGGGGAGTAAGAAGAGTGGGGAGCGGGGTAAGAAGAGGGGGAGAGGAAGAGGGTGGGAGTAAGAAGGGGGGTAAGAAGAGGGGGAGAGAAGAGTAAGAAGAGGGGGGAGTAAGAAGAGGGGGGAGTAAGAAGAGGGGGAGGGGGGTAAGAAGAGAGGGGGGAGTAAGAAGGGGGTAAGAAGAGGGGGAGGGGGGAGTAAAAAGAGGAAGGGGGGAGTAAGAAGAGTGGGGAGCGGGGTAAGAAGAGGGGGAGAGGAAGAGGGTGGGAGTAAGAAGGGGGGTAAGAAGAGGGGGAGAGAAGAGTAAGAAGAGGGGGGAGTAAGAAGAGGGGGGAGTAAGAAGAGGGGGAGGGGGGTAAGAAGAGAGGGGGGAGTAAGAAGGGGGTAAGAAGAGGGGGAGGGGGGAGTAAGAAGGGGGTAAGAAGAGGGGGAGGGGGGAGTAAAAAGAGGAAGGGGGGAGTAAGAAGAGTGGGGAGCGGGGTAAGAAGAGGGGGAGAGGAAGAGGGTGGGAGTAAGAAGGGGGGTAAGAAGAGGGGGAGGGGGGAGTAAGAGGAGGGAAATTGCCCCCTCCCCTGTCCGCAGGCACCGTGCGGGCAGCCGGCAGGGGAGGGAGGAAGAGAGGACCCGGGAGCTCAGCCTGCAGCTCCTCTGGGTCCTTCTTGCGCGAGCACAGATCGTTGCCGCGGTTACCACGGCATCGTTACGGCTCTTGCGAGAGTAAACTCTAGCCCTGGAGCTACGGGCTAGAGTTCACTCTCAACACTGTGACCACCAGGGATTCCTGGTGGTCGCAGTGGTGAGAGTGAACTCTAGCCCCATAAACACACTGCCCCCTCACACCATACACATTCACACACTGCCCCCACACACACCATACACATTTACACACATTGCCTCACACACACACATACACTGCCCACCCATACACACAGCCCCCCATACTAACATTGCCACACACATACACAGCCCCCTCATACACACATTGCCCCACACACCCTACACATTCACACACTACACCCACTCACACACACTGAACCTTTCACACACACTGCACCCCTTACACATTGCACCACTGCTCCTATACCCTACTACAGCCTCATATCCCAGCAGACCCCAGGTAAGTTGTCAAACTGTTCTTAAACGGTTTGACTACTTACTCTTGGAGGGGGGCCAGGCCCTCCTGGCACCATAACGACTACACAGAGCAGTAGTGGTTATTGTGCATGGATTATTTATTTAAATAATCTACAAGTGCCCCAGTAGCCAGCAAGCCAGCCCACAGGCTGGCCAGCCAGCCAGCCCACAGGCTGGCCAGTCGCCAGCCAGCCCACAGGCCACCAGTTAGGCTTACAGCCAGCAAGCCCACAGCCTGCCAACCGCAGCCAGCAAGCCACAGCCTGCCAGCAAGCCACAGCCAGCAAGCCACAGCCTGCCAGCCGCAGCCAGCAAGCCCACAGCCTGCCAGTCGCAGCTAGCAAGCCCACAGCCTGCCAGTCGCAGCCAGCAAGCCCACAGCCTGCCGGCAGTAGCCAGCAAGCCCACAGCCTGCCAGCCGCAGCCAGTAAGCCCACAGCCTTCCAGCAAGCCCACAGACTACCAGCCAGCAACAGTAATTAAGGTAAGAGGAGCCAACTTGGCCTAGGTATCAGCGAGCTATGTTGTGTTGCTATATTGTGAATAGGAACCAGAGTGTTGGAGACCCCTCTCCAGGCCCCATTAGACTCCATTGTAGTCTCTAATGGGACCTGGAGGAAATTATTTCTAACACACTCTCTAAAGGACACTGAGATAGCCTCTGCTAGAATGCTCCCCCCACTCCATGGCCCATTAGCCCTCAATTGTAGTCTCTACTGGGGCCTGGAGGCGACTGTTTCCAGCAGGGACACTGAGATGGCCTCTGTTAGAAAGACCCCCTTCCAAGCCTATTAGACTCCATTGTAGTCTCTAATAGGGCCTGGAGGGGATTCTTTCTAACACACTCTCTAAAGGACACTGAGATAGCCTCTGCTAGAAAGACCCCCCTCCATGGCCCATTAGCCCTCAATTGTAGTCTCTACTGGGGCATTGAAGGGATTATTGCACTTTTGTTCCTTGTGTCTAAAGATTGTGTAGGGTGTGGCTGGAGGCGGTGCATGGAGGCGGGACATGGGTGGCGCTTGCTGCGGAGTATAGGTGGGGCCTGTAAGGGGGCCCTTGATTTATTTTGCCCGGGGGCCCTGAGGGTTCTCAGTCCGCCCCTGAACACAGGTTACTGGCTATGGGAGGGATAATGTATAATAAACACAGGTTACTGGCTATGGGAGGATAATGTATAATAAACACAGGTTACTGGCTATGGGAGGATAATGTATAATAAACACAGGTTACTGGCTAAGGGGGATAATGTATAATAAACACAGGTTACTGGCTATGGGAGGATAATGTATAATAAACACAGGTTACTGGCTATGGGGGGGATACTGTATAATAAACACAGGTTACTGGCTATGGGGGGATAATGTATAATAAACACAGGTTACTGGCTATGGGGGATAATGTATAATAAACACAGGTTACTGGCTATGGGGGATAATGTATAATAAACACAGGTTACTGGCTAAGGAGGATAATGTATAATAAACACAGGTTACTGGCTATGGGGGATAATTTATAATAAACACAGGTTACTGGCTATGGGAGGATAATGTATAATAAACACAGGTTACTGGCTATGGGGAGGATAATGTATAATAAACACAGGTTACTGGCAATGGGAGGGATAATGTATAATAAACACAGGTTACTGGCAATGGGAGGATAATGTATATTAAACACAGGTTACTGGCTATGGGGGATAATGTATAATAAACACAGGTTACTGGCTATGGGGGGATAATGTATAATAAACACAGGTTACTGGCTATGGGAGGATAATTTATAATAAACACAGGTTACTGGCTATGGGAGGATAATGTATAATAAACACAGGTTACTGGCTATGGGGAGGATAATGTATAATAAACACAGGTTACTGGCAATGGGAGGGATAATGTATAATAAACACAGGTTACTGGCAATGGGAGGATAATGTATATTAAACACAGGTTACTGGCTATGGGGGATAATGTATAATAAACACAGGTTACTGGCTATGGGGGGATAATGTATAATAAACACAGGTTACTGGCTATGGGGAGGATAATTTATAATAAACACAGGTTACTGGCTATGGGGGGATAATGTATAATAAACACAGGTGACTGGCTATGGGGAGGATAATGTATAATAAACACAGGTTACTGGCTATGGGAGGATAATGTATAATAAACACAGGTTACTGGCTATGGGAGGATAATGTATAATAAGCACAGGTTACTGGCTATGGGAGGATAATGTATAATAAACACAGGTTACTGGTGATGTAGAATTATTAAAAATCTTTATTGAACTTGTATTGAATTATTGTACTAACTCCATTTTAACCTTACACTGTGACAGACCCTCCATTTTAAACTACATTACATGACAGAATTTCCCAGCAACATTTAATACAATGAACAGAGACTGTATTTTCTATAAAGACATAGCTGACTGCGGAATTATTGAATCTCCTGTAACATGCAACAAAGTATAACCAAGGCCAGAGCCAAGGCCATGAGAACACTGTACTAATGAAATGTTCTATTCATAAGAGAACCTTGCACCTGACCACAAGACCTGACATCACCGACCGTGTAAAATGACGCTCAGGACCCCCTTGTCCCCACCCGTGTCCAAAACAATACCACCTCTTGGTGGGTGGACACGGAGCTAACCACTTAGTTTTTGAGCCAATTAATAATATTGATGGGTGGACACTGATATAGTCACATAACATTTAATCCAATTAATGATGTTTATTTGTTATTATCTGATATTCAATGAGGATGTCATTTTGCCTTTAAAAAGGTCTGCATAACTGTTTTCAAACCAGATGGCATTACATTTTCTGAAGTGCTTTTAACCTGAACTCCATGTGTCAGTGTGAGCTTACTTCTGCGTATACGCAATTTAATCATCTCAGATTTGGACAGGAACAGATCGACATTTAAACATATTTGTTTATTTCTAAATTAATCTACATCACTGGCTATGGGAGGGATAATGTATAATAAACACAGGTTACTGGCTATGGGGGGATAATGTATAATAAACACAGGTTACTGGCTATGGGGAGGATAATGTATAATAAACACAGGTTACTGGCTATGGGGAGGATAATGTATAATAAACACAGGTTACTGGCTATGGGGGGATAATGTATAATAAACACAGGTTACTGGCTATGGGGGGGATAATGTATAATAAACACAGGTTACTGGCTATGGGGGGGGTAATGTATAATAAACACAGGTTACTGGCTATGGGGGGGATAATGTATAATAAACACAGGTTACTGGCTATGGGGAGGATAATGTATAATAAACACAGGTTACTGGCTATGGGAGGATAATGTATAATAAACACAGGTTACTGGCTATGGGGGGGATAATGTATAATAAACACAGGTTACTGGCTATGGGGGGGATAATGTATAATAAACACAGGTTACTGGCTATGGGAGGATAATGTATAATAAACACAGGTTACTGGCTAAGGGGGATAATGTATAATAAACACAGGTTACTGGCTATGGGGGGGGAAACTGTATAATAAACACAGGTTACTGGCTATGGGGAGGATAATGTATAATAAACACAGGTTACTGGCTATGGGGGGGATAATGTATAATAAACACAGGTTACTGGCTATGGGAGGATAATGTATAATAAACACAGGTTACTGGCTATGGGGGGGATAATGTATAATAAACACAGGTTACTGGCTATGGGAGGATAATGTATAATAAACACAGGTTACTGGCTATGGGGGGATAATGTATAATAAACACAGGTTACTGGCTATGGGGAGGATAATGTATAATAAACACAGGTTACTGGCTATGGGGGGGATAATGTATAATAAACACAGGTTACTGGCTATGGGGGGGATAATGTATAATAAACACAGGTTACTGGCTATGGGGGGGATAATGTATAATAAACACAGGTTACTGGCTATGGGGAGGATAATGTATAATAAACACAGGTTACTGGCTATGGGAGGATAATGTATAATAAACACAGGTTACTGGCTATGGGGGGGATAATGTATAATAAACACAGGTTACTGGCTATGGGGGGGATAATGTATAATAAACACAGGTTACTGGCTATGGGAGGATAATGTATAATAAACACAGGTTACTGGCTAAGGGGGATAATGTATAATAAACACAGGTTACTGGCTATGGGGGGGGAAACTGTATAATAAACACAGGTTACTGGCTATGGGGAGGATAATGTATAATAAACACAGGTTACTGGCTATGGGGGGGATAATGTATAATAAACACAGGTTACTGGCTATGGGAGGATAATGTATAATAAACACAGGTTACTGGCTATGGGGGGATAATGTATAATAAGCACAGGTTACTGGCTATGGGGGGATAATGTATAATAAACACAGGTTACTGGCTATGGGGGGATAATGTATAATAAACACAGGTTACTGGCTATGGGGGGGATAATGTATAATAAACACAGGTTACTGGCTATGGGAGGATAATGTATAATAAACACAGGTTACTGGCTATGGGAGGATAATGTATAATAAACACAGGTTACTGGCTATGGGGGGGATAATGTATAATAAACACAGGTTACTGGCTATGGGAGGATAATGTATAATAAACACAGGTTACTGGCTATGGGGGGATAATGTATAATAAACACAGGTTACTGGCTATGGGGGGGATAATGTATAATAAACACAGGTTACTGGCTATGGGAGGATAATGTATAATAAACACAGGTTACTGGCTATGGGAGGATAATGTATAATAAACAGGTTACTGGCTATGGGGGGGGGGATAATGTATAATAAACACATTAGTCTGAAGTTGTGGGAGGGGCTATAGACCTACATAAGGGACTCCCCCTTTCCCTGCTTACCTTTGTGGGTCAGACGAATAGCACTTCCAGGTCATACAAGACGCCATTTTGATTTCACCTTTGCTCCATGAGGTCTCACACTCCAAGCTGTGTCCAGGAATCCTGCTGCATGGCTTTCTGTTAATCCAGTGGCTTTCTTTCCGATCAGCATCACATTTGGTGCCTCAGGGACTCTAAAACCGTAAGTTGACCCACCCGTCCGCAAGGATTAGTTCCCGTGGCATTCAGCACAGCACGGGTCCTCACTTTATGGTTTCCTTTCGTTTTGCACGGTTATTTCATTACCTAATACTCACCTAGCTGTTCATGTAAAATCTGTTGGGTTAAAATCATCTGTGTGGTTAAAACTACAAACGAAATACAATTTTCGCCTACACACTGTCCCCTACCGGTCTTTGGGTGTACTACAGGCTTCTTAAACATTATTGCATTTCATGTACAAACCAACGAACCACTGCATTTTTCCCACATACTGACCCCTACCGGTCATTCGGTATACTACAGGCTTCTCAGACATTATTGCATTTCATGTACAAACCAACTAACTACTGCATATTCGCCTACACACTGACCCCTATCGGTCATTTCGGTGTACTACAGGCTTCTTAGACGTTGTTTGCATTTTCATATATAAACCACTAAATTTTCACCTACACACTGACCCCCTACTGGTCATTTGGTGTACTACAGGCTTCTCAGACATTATTGCATTTCATGTACAAACCAAAGAACCACCGCATTTTCACCTACACACTGACCCCTACCGGTCATTCGGTGTACTACAGGCTTCTCAGACATTATAGCATTTCATGTACAAACCAACGATCCACTGCATTTGAGCCTACACACTGACCCCTACCAGTCATTCGGTGTACTACAGGCTTCTCATACATTATTTCATTTCATGTACAAACCACCGAATTTTCACCTACACACTGACCCCTATCGGTCATTCGGTGTACTACAGGCTTCTTAGATGTTTTTCATTTTCATGTACAAACCAATAAATTACGGCATTTTCACCTACACACTGACCCCTACCGGTCATTTCAGTGTACTACAAGCTTCTCAGATATTATTGCATTTCATGTACAAACCAACAAACCACTGCATTTGCGCCTACACACTGACCCCTACCGGTCATTTCGGTGTACTACAGGCTTCTCAGACATTATTGCATTTCATGTACAAACCAACTAACTACTGCATTTTCGCCTACACACTGACCTCTATCGGTCATTTTGGTGTACTACAGGCTTCTTAGATGTTGTTTGAATTGTCATGTACAGACCAATAAACCACTGCATTTTCACCTACACACTGACCCCTATCGGTCATTTCTGTGTACTACGGCTTCTTAGACGTTGTTTGCATTTTCATGTATAAACCACTAAATTTTCACCTACACACTGACCCCTACCGGTCATTCGGTGTACTACAGGCTTCTCAGATATTATTGCATTTCATGTACAAACAAACGAACCACGGCATTTGCGCCTACACACTGACCCCTACCGGTCATTCGGTGTACGACAGGCTTCTCAGACATCATTGCATTTCATGTACAAACCAATGAACCACTGCATTCGTGCCTACACACTGACCCCTACCGGTCATTCAGTGTTCTACAGGCTTCTCAGACATCATTGCATTTCATGTACAAACCAATAAACCACTGCATTTTTATCTACACACTGACCCCTACCGGTCATTCGGTGTACTACAGGCTTCTCAGACATCATTGCATTTCATGTACAAACCAATAAACCACTGCATTTTTATCTACACACTGACCCCTACCGGTCATTCGGTGTACTACAGGCTTCTCAGACATCATTGCATTTCATGTACAAACCAATGAACCACTGCATTTTTATCTACACACTGACCCCTACCGGTCATTCGGTGTACTACAGGCTTTTCAGACATTATTGCATTTCATGTAGAAACCAACGAACCACTGCATTTTCGCCTACATTCTAACACCTACTGGTCAATCGGTATACTACAGGCTTCTCAGACTTTATTTCACTTCATAAGCAAACAAACTAACTACAGCATTTTCGCTTTTATACTGACTCCTACGGAATATTTGCATGGTTGCACGCTTAAAATATAAGTCCTTCCAATTACGTACTTTCACACATTAGGTTATTCAGCAGCCGGTCATGGTTCACTACACATGTTTCCGGGTACAGTTGTATTCCATATCACAGATGATATAACACTCCTGACAAGTTAATTTCCTTCAAACTGGGGCATTAACAAGCATACAATAAACATTGGGACGGAGCACTTTGCTCTATTAAACATGCAAAACACATATATGGGTATATGCTTTTAAATGTCTATATTCAATTCTCATACATTGTTTTACCCGTCCGGGACACAGGTATTAATAACCCTTATGACCAGTAAGGGTATCTAATCATACTACCAGGTATATACACCTGCTCAAGTGGTATTTACATACATTTTCTGTTTTCCCCTGGATACATCCTTAGCGTACTGGCAATTAGGGACTATAGGTTTCCAATAGGTATTCTCCTTTCTTGGCATCTACGCCTGTCGTATAGTGGTCCCGCGAGGCCAACACCCCGCCTCAACACTCGGAGGCAAACACCCATCGGGCCACTCGTGAGCTAGCCGCCTCGCATGGTATATAGAGGGCCTCACCTGTCACTCCCCTCCCCTTTTCTGGTTACAGTCACCGAGAGGCCAACATCCTGCCATTACGTTGGTGGCCACAAAATTCCCTCGCGCCATTACATAGAGCCTCTCAAGCCACTTGGCAACTAGCAGGGCCTCACCTGTCACAAAACAAAGGATTAATTGTTTCGCCATGCGGCTTTAGCTAGCAAGTCAGTACTAGCACACTGTGGGTTCATATAATAATGGTTATCTTTATCTTTCACTTGGAGAGGATGTTGCTAGTCCCACACGACAATTTTGTCCCAACACAGCGGACGATCACGTTTCAGGCTCCAAGCTCTAGCACCTCAGAACTACCAGAGACAATTGGGTCATCTCATTCTCTTTGGCAAATCCCAGATTTGCAACAATTTCCATGTTGGCACAAGTTGTTTCAGTGCATGCAGACTGGCAGGTATGTTCCCAATACGTCAGGACTCAGGGCACATGAAACCATGTGTCCCAATAAATGTACCCTGAACATTACTTCACGCCTGTAAACATTATGCATTTCCAGTACTTTCTAACTCCTCACCCTTCCAGACATTTAGTTGATTTCCTAATCTCCGATTTTAAAGGCCTTCCAGACAGGTATTGCCATATACTTTTGGGGAAATCTAGAATGCCCTAACTTGCAGTCATCACAGCAGCATCCAACAGCTAGCAATACACTCATGGCCCAAGAATGGCAGAAAGATTTCTACCTGTGCCTCTCCGATCTACACCATTTACCGCGTGGCGCAATCCCATTGGGATTGTCACAGGGAATCTTCCCTCATACTGTAACTGATCATAGACTTATCTGCACCTCACGCCTCGGCTACCCCAAGTCTCAACTCCCTCAGACCCTTCCGAGGAGTCTTCATTACAGTATGCCACCATTGTTCATACCATTACAGCTATCACTCAAGCAGCGGGGGAAGCCTGGTCAAGTAAAACTGATATCACAACGCATTTCAGACTGCCATCATCCACCCTACACTGGCACTTACAGGGCATTTATGGGCAGCAGTCATACATTTCTTCTCCTGCTTAACTTTCGGGTCAAGAGCAGCCACAATCTTAAATATATTCGTAGAACTATTTGTTGGTTGTGGTTAAACATATCCAGATGCCCCACAGTCATACACTCCCGAGATGATTTCTTGTTGGTCAAAAGGAACGCCTTTCCCTCTAGAAGCTTCAAGGAAGCCATTAGTATGTCTGAACACTTGGGGGTCCCAGTATTCCCTAAGGTCACAGAAGACCCAGACACTATCATTACATTCCTGGGCATACAACTTGACTTGGCATCCTTGCCAACAAGTTACCACGCGAGAAATGGGAACAGTTGCTACAACACCAATTACCAAATCCTGCTTGGTATTCGCAACCGCATGGAACTACAATCCCTGCCAGGTTCCTTAAAATTTGCCATGCGCATCATACCGCAGGCTGCGCTTTCATCTCAGACCACTTTGCTTTTCCACACTCCCGCATGATGATCAGGGGCTGTCCCTAGACAACCAAGCCACGGCAGGCCTAACCACACGTAATGGTAAACTACTGTGGCAGCTGACGTGACAGCTGCCATGGCAGGGGGTCATTTATGGTCAAGGTCATGGATTACATGAACCTCGCCAACATAGCCGGGCTCTGACTAAACTGGCCTTGTCCACCAGCACTCAATACGCTTGCTACAGGGTTTCCACTTATACAATACATTTCATGTCGGACCATGACTTAGATAGCTGGTTTGAGGTTTCACCATTTATGGCATTCACTTCTTTTGCCACCTTAAGTTAAAAATTCTCGCACAACACGGTTAAACTTTATCTCACGGACATTCAACACTATACGTATTTCTCCTTCCCAAACAACAAAGGTTCCTATCCTCCTACCCCATCCATACCTTACTTAGAGACATAGCCAAGCGGACGTTCCCGCTACAACTAAATACTGGCCATAGACCTACAATGTTCAAACCATATCAGAACCACTCGACCATGCACCTTCCGAACCATGCACCAATGCAGTCATCAAACTGCTACCTATCTAGCCTTTAACTGCTTTCTCAAGGTATGACTCACTATCAGCTGCAAACATCATAAACAAGAGTGCCTGTTGACCACTTATTGTTCTAAAACACACAATACCACTATGCCCGGTCCCTTCCTAAAACTAAGACGAGTCAGATGTGCGAACCAGTGCATATAACCTACTATCTTACAAGCAATGCTGGGTGCCCGGTTTAAGGTACTGGTTACGTTCTTGGGCACGCCACCATACGTACCACTGAACCGTTACTGTCACTGTACAATACTGTCCTTACCACAGGTAAGTTCATGCACTATATAGCCAAGATATCCCCGCACACGTGAAAGACACGGGGCCGCTCGGAATCATAGGCTTATGCGACTTACATACCACAGCCGATTCAGGAATTAGGAAGCTTTCATTAAAATGTCTACCTGATGGTTAACAAATGTACTATGATCCTGTATAATGTTTTGCATTAATATTTCTCTTTTTACCGGCCTACAGCATACGTCGGTTTCGGCACACCTCAACCGATTATTCCTAAAGCTACATCGCTACAACCATCTTATTCTATATCATATGAGAATGCCCCGAACACAAATTGGAAGGCATGGCCTGAAGTTGTGGGAGGGGCTATAGACCTACATAAGGGACTCCCCCTTTCCCTGCTTACCTTTGTGGGTCAGACGAATAGCCCCACCCCCCACTCCCATTGATCATATTTCCTCTATGTAAGCCCACTTTTTACCGGCCTACAGCATACGTCGGTTTCGGCACACCTCAACCGATTATTCCTAAAGCTACATCGCTACAACCATCTTATTCTATATCATATGAGAATGCCCCGAATATATATATATATATATATATATATATATATATATATATATATATATATATATATATATATATATATATATATATATATATATATATATATATATATAATGCTGCCTATTAAACACTGGCACCGGAAAACAAATAGCCAGTTTAGATCCATACCCATGGGCAGGTCATCATTGAAAAGATCCATACCCATGGGCAGGTCATCAGCTAACAAGAACCATACCCATGGGCAGGTCATCAGCTAACAAGAACCATACCTATGTTGTTAGAATTTAGAAAAAAGTGCATAGAGAAATCAATTTTATATAAAAGCAACAAAATAGATAGAAAATAAGTAAAATTGTTCTATACAGAGAGTTGAACTAATATATTCTAAAATAGCTCAAAATAAATATATTTTCACTGGATAAATATATGTTAATGTAATTGGGAAATATAAAAATAATTACAGAGGACGAGTCAACTCTAAACACTGGAAATGAAGAACTGAAAACAGAGCACGTATTAACAGAGGGCAAATAAAGAAGTGGGTTTATGTGTTTTTTTTGCTATAATAAATTAGAATAAATATGTCTGTTCTAATAATAAATATTGAGAATTACATTTTAATCACGATGGTGCATATATTTTGTAAATGCATTACAGGAATCATAGATAACAGCTTCCTGGGATAAGATTCAGAATGCCAAATACGTAGATTGCTCAGCTTATCGCATTCCGCTTCTCACTTGTTTACAGAAACCGGGAGAATCTTTGCTTTATCCCCAAGATATAATCTCCGAGAACCTGACACTAGCTAGCACAGATTTTTTTTTTTTTTAAATAAAAAAAAAAAATAAAACAAATTTAAACGTATTTTATTAATTCCACGTGTAGCTCCTAAATTGCACATCATTTGCCAGAGTTCATTACAAAGAAAGTAATAGATACAGTAGACAATTTGTATTTCGTGGACGTGTAAACTGAACTGCAGTTTGGCTGAATTTGAGCTGATCGAGTGTTTGCCTGGTTTCCTGAATTCTGAGCTGAGATATACCTGGACTACAGACATGTTTGGAAGGAAGAATGTGTGCCACTATTTGGAATATTGCCTGTGATGCAAAATAATTTGAGGATTAATGAAAAAAAAAGATAAATGATGGCTTTCAACAGCAATTGACACTTTTATAAATGAACCTAGTTAAATTTCCCCTGCTATGTCTTGTCTCAAATCCCCACGGTATCCTTTAGATTGTAAGCTCACTGGCAATATAGCTAAGCACTTTGTATAAAAGAGCTCCAATGGCTAGTTACCAGCTTACGGGCAGGGCTCTATCTACCTTTTGTATTTGTGTGTGTATATTGTACGTTCTCCACTAATTGTACAGCGCTGCTGAATCTGTTGGCGCTTGATAAATACCAGAAATAAATAAATAAATATTATATATAACGTTTGGATTTCCTGGATCTCCATTAAACAAAAAGGAGGAATTGTTACAGAGTGGAGTGATTTCTCTGAGACCGTGGAATTTCTTGTTGAAGACTAAACTTATTTCTAAAAGTTAAAAGACTGTCGCTGTTTTTAGTAACTGCCATAATTTTCAATAGTAGAAAATTCTAACTATTTAATTTATTATATAGTCTATTACTATTTTTGATGTAAATATCTGATTTATTTGCAGTATTGCTTTTTCCTTTTTTCCTCTTTCGTTTATTTATTATTGGGACATTGAGATATTAATTTAACTCTAATAGTTGTTTTTGAACATTTATTTGATATAAAAATGTAATGTTTGGTAAATAAACTAACACTTTTTTTTGTCTTCTATAATCTTAAAAACCCAAGAAAGGGGTGAGCCAAGGCAAGTGTTACCTCCAAATGTGAGACATTCCACTGCCCAGGTTATGGAATTAGCATGGATAGGACTGCCCCAAGGACAGTTTCCTGAATGTACCCTCCTAGAGAGAGAGAGAGAGAGAGAGAGAGAGAGAGAGAGAGAGAGAGATATATATATATATATATATATATATATATATATATATATATATATATATATATATATATATATATATACACACACACACACACACAAAGATTGGAGTATTAGATTGGATGCATTCATACAACTAGTTTGTGGTATGATTGAATGGTGAATGTGACTAGGTGACTGCTTGTGGTGTTGTATGTTTGTGCAATTCTTCTTTAGGGGTGGTAGCGGCTATAGTGGGGCTATAGGGGATGTAGTGGAGAAATGGGGGCTGTAATGGGAGGATAGGGACTTGTGTGTGGCAGTGGGTATAGTGGGACAACAGGGTCTGTAGTGGTAGAATAGAGGCTGTAGTGAAAGAATAAGAACTATTGTGTGGTGGATAATAGGTATAGTTGGGTGACAGTGGCTGTAGTAGGGTGACGGGGGCTATAGTGGGGTGACCGGGGGTATAGAGACTAGTTGATGAATATGGGGGAATAAGGACTATTGTGAGATGGATAGTAAGTGTAGTGGGGTTACAGGGACTGTAGTGAGAGAACATGGGATGTAGTAGGAGTATAATTACTATTGTGGGGTGGGTAGTGGATATATTTGGGTGACATTGGCTGTAGTGGGTTATAGGGGCTATAGTGGGATTTTAGGGGTATAATGGGGTGACAGTGGCTATAGTGGGGGTAGGGGCTATAGTGGGGTGACAAGATGTTTTGGGGGGTTATATGATCACCTGTAGTGAGGAGCATGGGATAGATTTAGTCTTGTATTTAAGGTAAAAAAAAACATTTTATTACCCCCAACCCACTAGTATAGATAAGTCTGTGGCATGCTGTCTCAGTACAATATTAAATATAGTATGTAACTATATTAATTTTTTAATTATATTCCCGTTATTGCAGTGTTGGTATACAATGCGAAATAAAATTAAGAAAGAGGACAGAGGTTGGTGTGATAATGTGTTGGGTTGGCCTACAAAATAAATTATATTTAAGAGCAGATTCCTTAAACCTCAACACTTCAAGAAGTCTATGTTGGTTAGTTTCCATTCCTTAAATATGTCGCTTATACCCTCTTATCACATTTAGTTGCCCCACAGGACACTTTACGCTCTTAATGTCAAATTATACTGCTTTCCTGAACTCCCGAGGCTGCCCCACATTGTGTTTTTATGTTCCAACTCTTCTAAATTGCAAATATTTAGGAGTCCCATTAACCTCTTCTTCCTGGCAACAGTTTGTCTTATTTGCTGTTAAGATTCCATTAAGCCGTTGAATTGGGGAAATATTTTAAGGAGGTGATTCCTGATAAAGTACTTGTTTGCACAATGTATTGTGTAATGAGAGTCTCACAGCCAATTCGAGATTACACAATAAATGGGAGGTGTTTGTATACGATGGCATTTTTTACTTTTCTTATTTTACTCAAACATTTTCTGCTCAGTAGACAAGAACTGTGGACAAGACCATAATGACCCGCATTGTCTTCGTTTGGGCAATCGTACTTGCAATATTCTGGTTACAGAGCGTGCTTGGCACTGCTGAAGAAGCATGCCCAGGTAAGTCACTTACTTTGAGCAAATTATCGTGTGAAAGAATGTGTATCATTTAAAGCGACCCCAGACTTCTTAGGTCACAGGATAGAAGAATGGATAAGTACTGCATGGAATCTTTAAAGACATTTCATTAGACAGGCAGTAATGTGTTGAAACCCTCCACCAACAGTGGAATTCTACCTTTGTCTGTTTAGATTTTCATTTTCATAGAAATAGCATCTCAATTGGAAAATATGAGGTTGACATTATTGTTTTGCTAATATATTATTTGATGATACCGTGTAGTGTAATTTTATTTAATCTTACAGCTAAACTGCCAGAAACAATGTTTATACACAGATCATGATCATTTGTTGATTGCAATTTAATGTTTAAAATGAATGTATGTTTATGTGCATTATGGCACGACAGGGGGCATATAATTACTATTTTTTATTTAACCCCTTAAGGACCAAACTTCTGTAATAAAAGGGAATCATGACATGTCACACACGTCATGTGTCCTTAAGGGGTTAATTTCATTAGCTTAAAATTTTTTTAGAAAGAAAATGTCATTACTAAATGTGTTTCTTTCCAACATTTGATATAGAAAATTATATAGAACATTAGAATACAAGAAACAATTTTGTGTTGCTTGCTCCATATTGTATATATTGTATTTTGATCATTTTAGGAATGCTTGCCAAGGTTTGACATCAGGGCCAGACTGTGAGCTGATGTGGTGGGGTGTTTTTTTTGTAAATAGATTGGTTTAATTGTGTTTTGTTTGTGATGTAATATGTGTAACAATGGACTGGATAGAGTGAGAGTGTGTGTGTATAGGGGGCATCATGTTAATAGAGGCTGTAGCCAGTGTGTTCATAGGGGCTGTACTGTATGCGTGTGTGTGTGTGTGTGTGTGAACTGCAGTGTGTGTGTGGGGTGCAATATATAAATGTGTTGGGGGGTAAGACATATATACTTTGCGTGGTGGGGCAGATGGGAGCATATATATCTCTATATATATATATATATTTTTCTTTTTTAATTAAATACATAAACTTTATATTCTTACCTTTTGGCAAAGGAAGGGGAGGGGGTGCTTTGTAAACCCTGGTGGCCCTCCTTCCATTTTTTCTTTATTTAAGTGCCTTTGGGATAGTGAATGAGATTTCTGATCTCCCTCATAGGCCCGTGATGGTGCATCAAGGCGGGGCTTGGATAGATCTTCTGATCTCCCCTGTCGGCCACAGCCCTTGACCTTCGAGGCCCACCGGGAGTTTGGCTAGTCTTGGTCTGCTTGGCATGGAGCAGGTGTTCTAAAATGTTTCAAAAGTCATTGTTAGTGATTTCAAACAGTGTACTGAATAGGTCAACAAGATACAAGGTGTGAGACGAGTGTTCATGACTTGGACCATTACATTAAAGGTCCTATTTGGCAAAAGCACATTTAACTCATGACACTGAAGTCATACCTAGGTACTGATGCACGATGTCATCGTAATACGTAAAATTGATTATGGGATATTGATTACAGGATATAAAAGGAAGCAAGATATTATGTTCTACTTGCATGTTCTCATTCATTGACTATAATGGACTGTATTAAAATTAATAAACCCGGCAATGAGGAAATAAAACACCTATCTGGTCTGACTCTCTGCATGTTCCCAGAACAAGGTGCAAGACTGGCATTAGCATTATTTGTGTTTCCAATATATTTGGTAAATATTGCATCAAATAAGGATTACTGTACATCTTAACCTGCTCCAATTTCAGTTCCTGCATAGGGAGCTAACATAGGAGCAGCCTTTAAAACTGCTGTGATAAATGCTTGACCTTTGGGATACATCAGAAAATTGTGCAATGAGACCTGTGCAAAGAAATAGGTTTTTTTTTTTTAAGTTAGTATCACATATTCATTTTAAACTGATGTATATTCACATATATTTTATTCTCTAGCTCGTATAGAATACATCTGTCACCAGTGTTAGAATTCACTGCTCCTAATATTTCAGTTTTTTGATCCGAACACCTGGGGTGCTTTCATCTCTCGCATTTCTTTACAGAAGTGAAAGTTATTGGGATTGGTGACACTGATAAGCTGACCATTCTCAGAGGATGTAATGGTTTCCCAGGAACCCCCGGGCCAAAAGGAGACACTGGTTCGGCGGGCGAGAGAGGTGAGTAAAACTCACATAGAGGGCGAGATGTATCCAATTGTTCTGTTCTAAAAGGTGGTGCAAAAGTGTGGAAGGGGATAAGTAACAAATATAATGCATCTACTGTTTTCCAAAGTGACTGCCCCACTTATAGTAATATAAAAGCCTTTTTTTTTTTTTTTTTTTTTTTTAAGAACAGAATGCTTTGAGAAATGTTTCCCCAATATATCAATAAAAGCACGAGACCCTTAAGACAATAATTTAGAACATCTCTCTATGGTGACCAGTCAAGGTCACTCTGTAGAAATCTTCAGTACGTTATTAATCAGAGCTTCAATGAATAATAAAACACAGTGGACAACTAAAATACTCAACTCATACGTGTGTAAGATCTGTTGTATGTTTCTGCTGGCGATTTACAAACTTTGTTTATAATTTTTTAGGTAAAGATGGGCTTCCAGGACAAGTCGGGGTTCAAGGACCGAAAGGTGGGTGATAAATATCCCATTCCCTAAGAGCACATGATCTGTCTGGATTTTGTATCATCCTGTCCACTTGGGCTATAGAGAGTATACAAGGAGCCTCCACTGATGTGGGACACCTGGGAAATCTGCTAATTCATTAGAGAGATTCAATGGCTGAGAAAATGGTTTAGTAATTGGTAAATAAGTGTTAGGATAAAAGGTGAAATATTAATAGTTAAAGGAACATTATAGTGCTGGTGTGGCTATTTAAGTGAACGGCCCCGTGAGTTTACTTATTTTTTTTCTCCAATAAAGCTCCTCTAGTGGACGTCTGAGTGACTGCCATGAGAAGTGTTCCTAGGCAATAATGTAAACACTGTCTTATCTCTGAGATCTCTGCTAAGACTGCACAGACAGGCTCAAGACACCAGAACCACTGCATTAAACTGCAGTGCTACTGGTGACTACAGTATTCCTTTAAGTATTACATAATTTTGTGACACATCTGTATCAAATCTAAAGATTACTACCTGTAGCAAATGGAGGGTGATCTGATACCAGATACTTTTCCTTTTCCAGAGGTTGTGCAGTGTTTTTGGCAGTTTGATGTTTTGTTCAGACTTGTGCATTCAGTTTCAAAAGGAATCGCGATTCATCGAATTTCGGGCGAATGGAGGGTGATCAGAATTCCACAACTCTGATCGTGAAACAAGCAAAACAGTTTCATTTGTTTGGGGATTCGGAGTTCCGTCTGTGGGACAAAGAAAAGAGATTCATGTTGGGGAAAAAGTTCATTGTTAAAAAAAAAAAAACATGTTCATGTCAGAATTTGCTTTTTTCATACAGGCGATGCTGGAGAAAAAGGAATTCAAGGTGAAAGGGGTAAGTCTTTCCAAGGTTTTTTTTTTTTCCTATAAATGTTCATTTAGTCAGGTTGTACACACAGCCAGAGTCTCACATTATGAAGTGTCCCACCATGTGAAACGATACAGTAAAGATTTTAACCAGACCCTCAAAACCAAGTAAGAAAAGAAAAAAGACATTAAGAACAAAGCACAGAAGTGACAGGAAAGAGAGATGGATGAAAGGGGGAAAGGAGGGAGAGGGGATTGGTTTACTAATTTATGTTTCATAAATTGACCATCCTACCAGTGATTTTATTACTCCCAAGGTCAATATAATAAAATAATCTACAGCTATGTCTCCAAGAAACATATCATACATTATGGTGGTTAAAATTCATACATCTGAAGGAGGCACGGTCCCTATTCTGGGTCTAAATCCATCTGTCCTTTTCTCTCCTAATCGCCCTCTTTTTTAGGAGCTCCATATTGTTGGTGTGTCTGTGTGTATAACAGAGCTCCACAGCAATAATACTCCCAGTAATGTGTCTGAGTGTATAACAGATCCCCACAGCAATAATACTCCCAGTAATGTGTCTGTGTGTATAACAGAGCTCCACAGCAATAATACTCCCAGTAATGTGTCTGAGTGTATAACAGAGCTCCACAGCAATAATACTCCCAGTAATGTGTCTGTGTGTATAACAGAGCTCCACAGCAATAATACTCCCAGTAATGTGTCTGAGTGTATAACAGAGCTCCACAGCAATAATACTCCCAGTAATGTGTCTGAGTGTATAACAGAGCTCCACAGCAATAATACTCCCAGTAATGTGTCTGAGTGTATAACAGAGCTCCACAGCAATAATACTCCCAGTAATGTGTCTGTGTGTATAACAGAGCTCCACAGCAATAATACTCCCAGTAATGTGACTGAGTGTATAACAGAGCTCCACAGCAATAATACTCCCAGTAATGTGTCTGAGTGTATAACAGAGCTCCACAGTAATAATACTCCCAGTAATGTGTCCTTAAACTACGATAAATGTGTTTAGAAGTAAGTCTTTGTAGGTAAGATACATTGTTTTTGTTATAAATTACATTTACTTGTATAAATTGTCATTAGTCAGTCACTTCAAATTTATTAGAAAAGCCTCATCCATAACCACACCCCAACTCACACCCAGAACAGCCTCCTTGTCACACACCCACTCACACCCCTAATTGTCCCTCTTAGTCCATTGAAATGTTGAGTTATGCAACTTGCTGGTTCAACTGAATAATGAATATACCCAGAAATTGTCCTGTTTTAGAGTGTTGTATCCCAGACTGCACGAACTACAGGAAGCACTGTTTCTACAAAATGTTATGCCAATTGGTCCAAAGATTGACCATGAAATTACCTGTATTATCATTCAATAGGAGAGAAAGGAGAAGCGGCTAAAGGAAACGATTCATTGTATGGTGAGTTGGCAAGGTTTAGACACATGACATCAATTACAGTAACAGAGCGCGGCTTTTATTTGGAAGAATACAGTTATGGTCGCTTATTGTAACTGAGGTGTAAAAATGCCAAAGTAAAAAAAAAAAAGTCTAAGACTTATCAACTATAACAAGCACTTAATTTGTTCAGCTGTAATCTGTTTGCATATCTACTCGGTTCACCCAAAATTCAATAGAATATAGAATTTTTGTTTAATGAATTTTTGGATGACCATTTATCTCTATGGGAAGGGATATTGTTTCATTAATAACAGCAGGAGTTGTCCAAGCAATGAATAGATGGCACTGAATAAAATTAATTCACAAGCCCATTTGTTCATTCGATAATTTGCTAATAGTTCGACCGGTATTTGGTTTCAGACTAAATGAATAACGAACAGAATTTTCGTACATTTTTCAATTCAATAAAAAATGAATGCACACGTCTAGTTATTTGTAAGGATTCCGCTGGCCTTTTTTGAGAATGTATCACTTTTCTGTTTTGCATCATTCACACACACAATGAAACCAGTTCCACTAATACCTGGGTTGCCAGGAAAAAGATCGATTATAGTTTTAACAAACATCTTGCAAAATGTATTTCAGAGGATCCACATTGGAAAATAGTTTTTTTTTGGTTATGGTTTTTGAAAAGTCAACTCACAACAAATCACTGCTTAGTGAATAAACAGAAAGAAAACCAGAAAATATATGCCACTTAATGCTTGCTGAAGAACGTTAACGTATCTTCTGTTTGTTCCAATTCATCTCTTGTTCTCAGCTGCCCGGAACTGTAAGGAGCTTCAGGAACAGGGGGCGGTACTAAGTGACTGGTATACAATATATCCAGATGGCGAGACCCCACTCAAGGTGCTGTGTGACATGCATACTGATGGAGGTGGATGGATAGTAAGTACAGGGCACAGAATCATGAATACAGTGTTTAATCCTCCATCTAGCTCCAGGATACTGTAACGCTACAGTATTCATAGAGCATGATCTTAAGGCTTGTTCTTACGGAGGTATAATATTTTCCATAAGTATTATAATAAGGCATTGATTTATATGCAGATCTTAAAGGACCACTATAGTGCCAGGAAAACAAACTTGTTTTCCTGGCTTAATAGGATCTTTGGGTCCCCCCCCCCCCACCCTTAGGGTCCCCCTCCCGCCGGACTCTAGGGGGAGAAAGGGGTTGAACACTTGCCTTTCTCCAGCACCGGGCTCCCTCGGCGCTGGGGACTCTCGTCCCTCTTCCGACGTCATCCGCTGAATGCGCGACAAGAGCCGTGCATGCATTCAATCAGTCCATGGGAAGGCATTTCTCAATGCTTTCCAATGGACGCGTCTTCTCACTGTGAAAATCAGTTTCTCAGAAACTGCTATGTTTACAGCAGGCAGGGTTAACCCTAGATTGACCTGGCACCCAGACTACTTCATTGAGCTGAAGTGGTCTGGGTGCCTATAGTGGTCCTTTAACAGATTAACACAGAAACACATCTCAAATAGAATACAGCTTACTTTAAATGTGTATAATGGACTTTAAACCACAGAGAAAGCTCTGTTGACTCGTAATGTGACAGCAACAAGGTGGATGATATAATATTAAAGAAATTGATACAAAGATGTAATGATGGAGAATCTCAGATAAATAATGAATATGAGAATGACGTGGGTGAATTGGTAAAATGGCAGACTGGGCATTATTTAGAATACCGTCGGATCTCAATCAATGGTGATGCTCCGAATCCTCATTCTGCTAATGTTCTGTGTGCAGTAGTTGTTACAGATGGTTCTATTCATATTTAGTTTGTACTTACATGAATGGAGCAAGACAAAAATTTGTCCTTCTAAGGGCCCAGACCTCATGACTCAATCCCCAGCCATCCAGTAAAGATGGAGTAATTGAATGTCTCCTTTTGGTCGGTGTAGGTTTTTCAGAGACGTTGGGATGGAGGAGTGGATTTCTTCCGTGACTGGAAATCGTACAAGATGGGGTTTGGCAGTCGCCTCGGAGATTTCTGGTTGGGAAATGATATTGTTCACATGTTAACGTCATCAGGTAATGATATTCCCCAGATATACCAATTCGACCATTTCATCTGGTATACAGAATGTACATCTTCTGCTAAAATACAGAGCTATTAGTAATTCAGCATTACACGGTCTTTTAGGAAGTCGGCAACATTGTAAATTTTATGAACAGGTTGAGTAAAGTGATAATACACTTTTATTTTGTGGAGGCAGGTTGTCACATTTCAGGCACACGTGACCCTTTACACAAACAAATGTCTTTTAAACTCCTATGTCTTGGATTTGCTTAAAGGACAACAATCACCAACAATGATTCTCTATGGTCTTCGCTGCTTCTGTGACTGTCAGATGTCAGTTTTCAAAAATGTTCCACCAGTGGAGGAACTAATGCAGAGAAGGCCCTGGTGGAAGAAGTGTTTTTGGGTCTCCCTCTAGCGCAAAACTGGCGAAAGGATAGATCCATATCTGTCATACAACTCCCATGATGTTATGCCAGCTGGGGATCTACCATTTGCCCATCCTTGCAGGGTTGTATCTGAGATGTGTGTTTGAATTAAAGCATTTTCTTGTATAGAGTATGTGTATGTATGTAGGGGTGTATTTGTATGTGCTGTTGCCATTGGAATGCAGTGGTGTAATTGTGTGTAGTGTTCATGTTTGAATGCTGTGGTGTGTTTGGATGTAGTGTTGTTTTTTAAATGATGTACATTTGGGTTTAGTATCAGTGCATGAGTGAAGGGGTGTGTTTGTATATAATTTTGGAGTTTAAATCCAGGAATGTGTTTGCATATTGTGTACGTGTTTGATTGCTGGGATGTTTGCATGCACACTGCCACACACATACATGCACACACTCATATATAAATACAGATTAACACACAAATATACACATATAAACACACTGACACAGACAAACACATTCATATACACAATGACACATACACACAGACACACAGATACACACACTGACACATGCACTCAGCTTGGCACATACACACACACACCTCGACACATGACATATACACACACTGACACAAATACACAGACCTTGACAAAGAGACATACACACACTGACACATAAACACACACACACAGCTTGGCACATACACACACTGTGATAAATACACAGACCTTGACAAACAGATACATACACAGATACACACACAGATACACACACCTTGACACACATGTACAGACACAACATAATTTTTATATTTGCAGCAACCCTCCTGTTAGCATATATTTTGTCTACAGGAGGGTAGCTTGCTTGCGGTGCTGTTGGCTGAGGTTGATGGGTGTGTGTGGTCTGCAGCAGCTTATTCCTTCTTTCTCTCCCCCGATTGCCTGTGCCTCCTCTCCCTTACACGTGGTGCTCTCTATATCTGGAGGAAGTTACCTGCTGTCACTTCCTCCCAGGCTACCAATACTACTTGCTGAATAGAGGTCCAGTTGCGCTCTCAATGAGTTGCACAATATCCATCGGGTGGCCTCAAGTGCTTGAGATACCTGATAGGGTCCCCCGAGTGACTGAGCTCCAGTGGTGGTAGTTCCACCATTATGTTCGACCCAAGGTACATGAATATGACTGAAGGGTCCTGTCATTTACAAAAGGCAGGGGTGAGTTTTTATTTTTTTCCTTACATAGTCTACATTTAAAAAATATAACTGCTTTCAAAACTTGGTGAAAGTGAAATGATTAATATATCAATACATAGAACTTTTAGAGTTGTATTGAAGGGAAAAAAGTAACTTTTTCTAGGTTATTTAGAAGATAACTGTCATCACATTTACATTTTTGGTGTTTTTTAACATATTATATTTACAATGAAACAATGGGTTTTTTGAAATTATGGAAATTTATTTTTAAGAAGTCAACTTTTATGTGGTTGAGCAGCCATGTTGGGTCAGACTCTACCCTCATCTGACCAGCTGCTGCTCAACCTAACTTATTTGGTGTTGCAGGTTCACACAGAGAAATCATAGCACCAGTAGGTTAGGTTGAGCAGCAGTTGGTCAGATGACAGTAGATTCGGATCCAACATGGCCGCTCAGTTAAATAAACATTGCCATTTTTAAAAATAAATTTATATATAATAATAAAAAAAAAATTACATTTTATTAACTGTAATACATGATAAATGGAAGTTTGACAGTTGTCCTTTAAAAGATTAATAATCAGCTCTCAAACCAAATAACACAATGCAATGCGTAGGGATGTATTGCAAATATAAATAAAAATTGGAAGTTAATAACATTAGTAGAAGAAGGTCACATTTTTATGAAATTGTTTTAATTAATCTAAAAACACATTTCCCACAATTAATTATCCCCTCCTTCTAATCACAGGTAAATGGGAACTGCTTATTGATCTAATGGACTTTGAAAATACTAGATATTACGCCACATATTCTTCGTTTCAAATCTTGGGAGAGTCGGAACAATACAAGCTGGTACTTGGAGCGTTCAAGGATGGCAATGCAGGTGAGGTGGCTTGCTTTTGTCAAGTGACACTCCGCACCCCTAATGCACTTGGCTTGCTGCAGCGGCGTACTAAACGGGGGGTGGGGGAGTGGGTGGCCCACCCTGGGTGCCACTCACTAGGGAGGTGCCATGACTGCCAGTGTCATGAGTCACCCCCCATCAATTCTTATAGTGCGGGCCGCAGCGCCTTTGCGGCTGGCTGCACTACACTGCACTGACTGCAGTAATATGGAGGAGCAGGGTGAGAAGTGTTGCCGCATCGCGCAACGTGCCGCCTGTCAGCCTTCACGAATCTTCATGAGCGGAAGGATCTGATTGACGTGAGGCAGAGCAGGTCAGCGCTCAGGCACCATCAAATGTGAGTAAAGAATTTCATGTGAAGGGGCTGGGGGTGCAGGGTTCTTTTTTAATTAAGGAGTGGGTATGCACTTTATGTTAAGGGGGTGCAGGTTTTTTTTTTTAATTAAGGGGGGTATGCACTTAATGTTAAGGGGGTGCCAAACAAAGGGTCCGCCCCGGGTGCCAAATGCTCTAGGTATACCCCTGGCTTGCTGAAATGCTTTAAGTGTGAAGAGTGTCCTCTTTTTCATTTTACAAAAAGTGCTGATTTAAATGGAAATTGCAAATGTTATAAATTAACCTGGCTACAGCCCTCCTGACTGTCACTCAGACAACCGGACCTGTTACTTCCTGGTTTGGTTAGCTCAGTGAAGCTAAACTTACAACGCAGCAATTGCCCAGAGAACCTGCCTTGCAAAGACTTCTCATTAAGTTGAATTGGGAAGTCTGTGATTGGACAGCCACAGGAAGTCTAGGCGAGGTCAGAGGGGGAGGACTTACAAAGGCTTCATGTTTTGCAGCTCTTGTAACCTGTTTTAAGATATACCCCCAATGAAGAATTGCATAATTACATGCTTGCATGTTTTCTTGGGGTATATTTACTAAACAGTGGTTTTTTTTTTTTAATTTGCTGTTTAATGTCCCCTTAATGGTTTGCATCGTATCCATCATAATGACTCATTGCACAGTAAGAGGAGTAGGCTTTCTGGATTAAAGACGTCATGGGCGTCTCTTTCTACTTATACAAATGTTTAGAATAGAAGGTGACTGCTCTTGTGTCCGTTTCATCTTTTTTTAGGCGATTCTCTGACAGATCATAATAATATCAAATTTTCCACCAAAGACAAGGACTCTTCTTCATCAAACTGTGCAGAAATATACAAAGGAGCCTGGTGGTACAACGCCTGCCATGTTTCCAATCTGAATGGGCGCTACCTATTGGGGCAACACGCCACCTTTGCAGATGGAATCAACTGGAACTCCAGCAAAGGATATTATTACTCCTACAAACATTCAGAAATGAAGATCAGGCCTGTGAACTAATTAAAAAAAACAAAAAACACATAAATAAATAATAAAAACAAAATGGATATTAACACATTCTTAACATTACAAACCTATCATCATCACCACGCTATTTAATCCATTTATCTACACAAATATAGCAATTTTCTCAAAGCATTTTTTTTTAATCTTGTCCAAAAAGTAACATTTGAAGAACATGATAACCGTCACGAGGAAACTGTCATGCTTGGAATATTTAGAAAATTTTCATGTTTTAGAATTTTAATACTTTTTGATAAAATTTGCATTGGTTTGAACGTATAAACATATGTATACAATGTGTATTTTATATGCAGTTTTATATTTTTAGATGTATTTCATTTTTTTTTCACAATTTGAGAAGCTCAGTGTTTTACATATATGTGCTGATTGAATAAATAATATCATATGAAAACAACTAAGGTGTGTTCCTTTCATCTATTATCTACAAATATTGCTGTTAAAATGATAATTATCAACAGAAAGCAGCACAGACTGGGTCACAGGAATAGTGAAAGTGCAGGTAATTATTAAAGGGACACTATAGTCAGCTGAACAACTTCAGCTTAATGAGGTTGTTCAGGTGAGAACTATAGCTCCCTGCAGCCTTTCTCATGTAAACACTGTATTTTCTGAGAAAATACAGTGTTAACATTGAAAGCTAGGAACACCTCCAGTTGCAGTCACTCAGAGTGAACCAGAGGGACTTCTGAGTTGATGCCATCCACTCAGATCTGCTGTGCACAAGCATCCTGTGATTCAGTATCTCCTCCCTCTGCATGCAGACACTGAACTTTCCTCATAGAGATTCATTGATGCCATCCATCTCTATGAGGAGATGCTGATTGGCCAGGGCTGTGTTTGAATCATGCTGGCTATGCCCCTGATCTGCCTCTTTGTCAGTCTCAGCCAATCCTATGGAGAAGCATTGTGGTTGGATCAGGCTATCACATGTCAGCAGACTGCTTGTTTTTCCTGAGTCTAACAGCATGCAGATTTACAGCTTCTGGCTTGAATACAGTAAGATTTTTACTATATTTATGGAGGCATGAGGGGCTCAGGGGGGCTAGATGGTGGTGTTAACACTATAGGGTCAGGAATATATGTAGTTGCACTGGTGACTATAGTGTCCCTTTAATTACAAAAACTGCACTATTACTTATTAATGTTTATATTTTGCTTTCCGTTTTTATTTGATCTTCTAATATCAAGTGACAACAAAATATTCAAAAACCAATAAAGCAACCACAATAGCGATGTCGCGAACATAAATTTTTCCGTTCGCGAACGCGAACTTCCGCAAATGTTCGCACGGGCGAACCGCCATAGACTTCAATAGGCAGGCGAATTTTAAAACCCACAGGGACTCTTTCTGGCCACAATAGTGATGGAAAAGTTGTTTCAAGGGGACTAACACCTGGACTGTGGCATGCCGGTGGGGGATCCATGGCAAAACTCCCATGGAAAATTACATAGTTGATGCAGAGTCTGGTTTTAATCCATAAAGGGCATAAATCACCTAACAACATTCCTAAATTGTTTGGAATAACGTGCTTTAAAACATAAGGTATGATGTTGCATCGATCAGGTAGTGTAAGGGTTACGCCCGCTTCACAGTGACAGACCTAACGCACCGCAAACAACCGCAAACAGTCCATTTGCACAACCGCAAACTCCCCATTTGCACAAGGTTGGATACCGATCGATGGTTCAATATTCTGAGCCCTCTCTGATTTACTGTAGAGGGGATATGATAACATTATACAAATATATTCGAGGCCAATACAAACCATTGTGTGGAAATCTATTCACAAACCGGACTTTACATAGGACACAAGGTCATGCGTTTAGACTAGAAGAAAGATTTCGTCTAAGGCAAATGAAAGGTTTTTTTACTGTAAGAACAATCAGGATGTGGAATTCTCTGCCTGAAGAAGTGGTTTTATCAGAGTCCATACAGATGTTCAAACAGCTACTAGATGCATACTTGCAAAAACAGAATATTCAAGGATATAATCTTTCAATGTAGGGTAATAACTGCTTGATCCAAGGATAAATCTGACTGCCATTCTGGGGTCAAGAAGGAATTTTTTTCCTTGCTTGTTGCAAAATTGGAAGTGCTTCAAACTGGGGTTTTTTGCCTTCTTTTGGATCAACAGCAAAAAACATATGTGAGGAAGGCTGAACTTGATGGACGCAAGTCTCTTTTCAGCTATGTAACTATGTAACTGTACACGACTATTCAATATTCCCACAAATTTTATATAGCATTTTATGTTTGTTTGAGACCACCTTAAAAATATTGGATATCGCTAAAAATCATGATCACTATGTACTTTCTCTACAAACCTCTAAACGAACCAAACTACTCATCCATCCGCTATACCACTTTATCCCACCTAGAAATAGTGCCCAGTTAAAATACTTGACTCTTACTTACCCACACTCAGTCATGCCACACACATTTCACCACTACTCTCACTGAATCCCTCTGACTACGGCTAAATTCATCTTCTACATCAGAACACTACTCCTAAGATTGGGTTGTATCCATGTCTCGGGTCTTTCATTTAGAATAGGGGCAGCTTCGGTCTCCTTCAACACTGACACTCCAGTGCATATTATTAAAAGATTGAGCAGATGGAAATCCTCAGTCTACAACCGATATATTCCTCATCCCGAGAAAGAAATGAGGAAAGCTTTTAAAAGTTTGGCTTTGTAAATTTGATGCAATAAGTGTGTTTTTCTTTAATACCTTTACACCCTCTTTGCATGAACCCGATTTACATATATTACTAATATGTTTCTGAACATATATATTATATTACTCACTCACTCTCTGGGCCGGCCTAAGACATCATGCTGCCTAGGTCCAACGATAAATGACTATGGGGGATAATGTATAATAAACACAGGTTACTGGCTATGGGGGGGGTTGTAATGTATAATAAACACAAGTTACTGGCTATGGGGGGGATAATGTATAATAAACACAGGTTACTGGCTATGGGATGATAATGTATAATAAACACAGGTTACTGGCTATTGGAGGGATAATGTATAATAAACACAGGTTACTGGCTATGGGGGGATAATGTATAATAAACACAGATTACTGGCTATGGGGGGATAATGTATAATAAACACAGGTTACTGGCTATGGGATGGATAATGTATAATAAACACATGTTACTGGCTATGGGAGGATAATGTATAATAAACACAGGTTACTGGCTATGGGGGGGATAATGTATAATAAGCACAGGTTACTGGCTATGGGAAGATAATGTATAATAAACACAGGTTACTGGCTATGGGAGGATAATGTATAATAAACACAGGTTACTGGCTATGGGAGGATAATGTATAATAAACACCGGTTACTGTCTATGGGAGCGATAATGTATAATAAACACAGGTTACTGGCTATGGGAGATAATGTATAATAAACACAGGTTACTGGCTATGGGAGGGATAATGTATAATAAACACAGGTTACTGGCTATGGGAGGATAATGTATAATAAACACAGGTTACTGGCTATGGGAGGATAATGTATAATAAACACCGGTTACTGTCTATGGGAGCGATAATGTATAATAAACACAGGTTACTGGCTATGGGAGATAATGTATAATAAACACAGGTTACTGGCTATGGGAGGGATAATGTATAATAAACACAGGTTACTGGCTATGGGAGGATAATGTATAATAAACACAGGTTACTGGCTATGGGAGGATAATGTAGAATAAACACAGGTTACTGGCTATGGGAGGATAATGTATAATAAACACAGGTTACTGGCTATAGGGGGATAATGTATAATAAACACAGGTTACTGGCTATGGTGGGATAATGTATAATAAACACAGGTTACTGGCTATGGAGGATAATGTATAATTAAAACAAAAAAAAATTAAAAAAAAAGAATGCAGCTTCAGAATTAATCTAAATTGTATGCTGTGTAGGAGGTGGGAGGGTCTGGGAGGGAGGGTCTGCTGCTGATTGGCTGGAATGTGTCTGCTGACTGTGAGGTACAGGGTCAAAGTTTACTCAATGATGACGAATAGGGGGCGGACCGAACATCGCATATGTTCGCCATCTGTGGCGAACACGAACATGCGATGTTCGCCAGGAACTATTCGCCAGCGAACCGTTCGGGACATCACTAAACCACAACAGTTTTTACCCTGTGTTGATAAAAACTTAAATTAATTTAAATAGTTGTGGTATCATGGAAAAGTTAATGGACATTTAACCAGGGAAAAATCGAATGAAAGTAATATATTTTATTATATACTAAGTTACAATTGAACAATAGATCACTAAGCTGATTTAACAAGTGAAGAATGGAGTTGCTAAGCTAACAGTACTTACAGAGGACAGGTTGAGTATTTAAAGAGCTGAGTAAGTAAACTCGAACATCGACTATAATACCTGGAAACTGTCAGGAATTTTCACTAAAATGAGAATTGATGGAAATTCAAAGTGAATTTAAAAGTTAAGCCAGAATCGTCGAACTGGAAAAATTCGACAAGCCAGCATTGATAATAGATCGGCTTACCTAGAAAATAAAGGGAGCCTTTACCCACGTCAGAACAATTATTTTACATAATGTGTAAGACGGCATGACTAACTCTATAATTGTCTGTCATTTAGTCAATTGGTTTTACCATATGACTAGTTAAAATAATGTACTTGCATAGGTACAAGCGAGGTCTTAGACAAGAGACCACAGTGAGACAACATATTGGGGATATTTATGAGTATAGGACAGGTCATCCCGAAATATGCAATAAATGTGAAAACTGAAAAAAAAAAAAAACATTTTATTTTCTTTTATTTATATATATTTTATTCTCTTTTATTTATACTTATATATATTTTTCATGCTAACGTTGTAATCGACAACCCAGTAAAGATGTAACCAGTAACTGACCAGCATGGAAACACGCTGTAAACTGGTCGAACTGTATTTTTATTGACATTGTACCTGTACACTTTGGAAAAATGCTAAAAATTGCAAAAAAAAAAAAAATTAATATATTTGTTCACTGTATACCGATCGATTCTACAAAATAACTATAGCACATAGTATACAGAAACTACTTGTTTTAATTTATTAAATTATCCTAGACATCCATATTGCATATTTAATATTATTTTAATATGTTTATGCAATAACCTTGAGTCAAATAATTCAAGAATTGGGGGGGCATAATATTGTGATATTGCTGCAACGGGTTTATTTTGTTGCCATATTATAAATATTTATATATCGCTACTAGACTATTAGACCTTTAACTCTGCAGATTAATGATAATCAGTCTGATAATAATATTAGTATAGCCGTTACTTATCGACTGGATTTCAGAAGCATTTAACAGTTACTCTCTCCTGTTGCCGTTGGTGAATAGGTGCTAATCACTAACAGTAGTGACAGACATTTTATTGAGTAGCGGTTGACCAGTAAAAAGTAGTGACAAGGCTGGAATTAGTCAAACATGCTAATTGAATAAACTAATTGGCTCCTATCTGCAATCTGTCATATTTTGGAGAGTCTCATCCTAGGCCTCAAGGTCCAGGCTTTGTCTGTATCTACAGAGGAACACATTTGTCTGATGCAGAAAATGCCTTAATGCTATATGATTGGTGTGCCCTGATGATTGGACTGATAATTACTTATTTAACATCCACATTAACACTACTGATGTTGGGGTGCTGAGCTCTCTCCGTGGAATGTCCAGATAATGTAGCAAATGTCCCATATTTTTTCACTTGACATTGGTGTTTAAAGTTACCTGGAAGAAGATAAAATCCAGCAGAATCATTGCACCCAGCACAGCTTTCCATTTTTAGTTTTACCAAACATCACGAGGGTGGTGTGTGTCCAATAACAGATGTGGGAACATTCAGTTACATAAATCTTGTTTTTGAGTACATACTGTGTGGATACAATGAGTCTTTATATTAGAGAGAATATTACATAAGGGTTAAGATATGATCACATGTTCTTATCACATAGTCGTGTTCTCAGTTCAACACAAACTTCAAGGAACGAGATAACTAACCCAGATCAAAATGTATCTTATATTGGTATACACATTTTTACCGGCAATCTCAATTCTGGCTGGGCTTTGTCTTGCTGATGATACTTGCCCAGGTAAGTCACCGAGACATTAGCACAAGGCTACAGCATGTCAAATCCCAAAAATGATCTTTTCTTAATTATATTCTCGCTTGTTCTCCATGCAGTTATCTTTCAAAGCAAAATGTATTTCAGGGACTTACCGTATATGTTTTTCCTTTTCATTTCCTTCCCCCCCCTTTTTTTTTTTTATTTGAGCAGTAAATTATTGAGCACCTTATCATTTGAAGACATGAAGGGTTAATTCACAAAAAGGGAATTGTGGAGAATTGAGCAGGGATCTACAAAATAGTCAAAATAGCTTTGCGGGGAAATTGTTTAATTTAATTTAAGATTACATTTTGCGATTTCAAGATCGTTCCCCACAATTTATGGTTGAAACAATAAAATAATAATAAGAATATATATCCCAACTCATTAGAGAGAAAATGGGAAATTATATTTTCATTTTAGAATCTGGGAATAAACAGAGATGTTTTTATAATCCTTCAAAGCTGTATAATTCTAGAAAAAAAATGCTTTTCAGTCAGTTTACAAATGCATAATATATATGCTGGGTAAAGAAAATACTAATAATTATTACTTACTGATATTATCTGTTAAAGTGACACCCTAAGCAAGGCCACTAACTACAAGGAGATCCCCTGTCTCCATTGCTTAAAAGTACTTGTATGAAGTGTTCCCAAAAGGTGGACACCAAAAAGAATGTTTGCATAAGTTCTACAAAGGGTCAATCACAGCTGTCTATTAGGGAGCCTCAAAGTAGTCGTTGGTTTTGCATTTGTACAAGGGTAGTGCATGGAGAGGCGTTGAGGTGCAAAGTTGTAAATGGGAAAAATATGGGGAGATGAAAGCAGTAATGGCATGTTGAGGAAGGTTTTCACAGTATATCATTATAGGATAATGGGCATTTTGTGGAAGACCAAAAGGATTGCAATAGAGAAGACTTGTAAGGGTGACTGAGTTGATAAAGAGGAAGAGGAGAGGATAAGTTGATGGATTTTTATGGATGTTATAGAGGTGCACTTAGGCATCTTTAGGTCATTTAATTTTAAATTTTTTCAATATGTGCTCTGTGGGATCTACAGGTGAAATAGGAATTACATAGTGCGGGATGAAAACAGAGGAAATAAAGATGGTTCAAAGTATAAAAAAGCAGATAAACACTTTGGATTTGGTTGGCATTATTTGTAGGATGTGGGAGGATATCTGATATAAAATGATACGTTTAGGATTGTTACTTTATCATCCAACATCCTACTTCAGTGAGCATGGTTAAATACTTTCATATGTTTTCCAGCTTTTACCAGCTTATTTCTTAGCAGCTTTTATATGGTTTGTTTCTGTTTTTTTTTTAAATTTTTTCATCTCTTTGCAGAGGTGAAGGTTATAGGAGTTGGTGATACAGACAGGCTTACCATACTTAGAGGATGTCCCGGGAGTCCAGGATCTTCTGGTCTGAAGGGAGATCATGGGACACCAGGAGAGAAAGGTGCACAAGTTTCAGTGGTCTACAGAAGATAAATAGAATATTCTCAAAATAAATCTCTCTGTCTCTATATATATTCTCCTAGACACATTATTAAGAATTTTATAACATAAAAATGTGAAAACATCTGTATATTACTTTATTTATTATATGTAATTTGTGTTAATTTAAAACAGAATTTCAGTTACATACACATTTTAATATTTTTCAGGTCGAGAGGGAGCCCCAGGAAAAGTTGGACCAAAAGGTCAAAAGGGTTGGTGAATAATTAAAACACTATTTATATTACATTTAGGACATGGAAAAAGCTTACAAGGCCCTTTTTAAACAAATAAGGGTTTATCAAGAAACTCTTACAGAGCAACAGTAAGGGTTTACCGGTGTCTGGTAAGTATGGTATTGGTAAGTAGATTAAAACATAGAAACATATGTTCAGACTGATCGTTGGGATTGTTCAGTGGTGACATGAAGACAGGATAATGTTGCAGACCAACAGCACAGGTGGATTAGGGCTTCAACTTCGTATAGAGTACAGATACTGCCGAGACATTAAAGACTACAACCAGCTGATTTCTCATGTCTTTATCCATGGTCCAGAGGGCTCATAGTTTTACAGACTTATGTAGTCCGAGATTATTTGGGTCTTAATCATTAAACTGGGGATTATGGAGAATCGAGAAGATAATAGCACGTAAACTCAAATTAGTGGTGCAGGATTTGAAGAATAGTATTTCCAATTTAGATATTTATTATCAGCTCTGTGGAGACTAGTGTAGTTTAAAGATGGTGGAACACTAGACTTAACCCCAGGAATATGGCCCACTCTGCCAACTCCTGAACCAATGAGACGCTATGCCCAGTTTAACACTATAAGCCTATAGAGACCTTTTTATAATATGAAACATTAATCAAGAGAAATTCCAATTTTAGTGTGAGTAGCATATTTCCCGTAGTAGGACCCTTAAATCTATCTGCTTTAAGCGTAGCGTTCTGTCATGCCTTAACTATAATATCCCCTTACTTCCTGGTTCCACGGAGCTTAGCCACACCCCTTCATGACCCGGTCTCCCTATTTAATCTGACCGCACCAGCTGATCGAGGCTGGATTAATGAACTACGTTCTGTACTCACGAACCGGCTGCAACTTAGTTGTGAAAACCTGCTGTTACCGGACCGGAATAGAAGACTTCAAGTTCCCTTCGCCTCTCCTCATCCACGGCTAAAGCTGAACTCTATCCATGCAGGATAATCTGCCTCTGAGGAATCTCGGGAACCAGTGTTCTATAAGCCGGAAGCTAAGTAAAACTTCTCTGATAAACGTTGCATCTAAAGCTGTTATTTCCTGTCTCCAAAGTCCTTCGTTAAAGCCAACCGTTACAGCTAACTTCAACACATACTTGTCTCAGTTAGCTGCATCTATCTTTCTTCAGTTAAAGTCTATGGAACAGCTATTGTAACTTCTTATCATCTAATTAATTAATACTACTAAAGGACTCTTGCTGCTTCAGTTCCGTTTACTCCTTAAAGCTACAGTGCATATAACTGTGGACTTCATTTATCGTTTAATACTTAATGCTACAGTACCTGTATATTGGAATTAAAGTCAATACCAATTACTCCTAATAAATATTCGAACTATAAGAAATCTGCAGTTGTGTTCCTTCATATGAAATGTTTAAACGTGACAGATTAATCCAGCCATTGTAATGGATCCAGCAGATTTCGATTCTACTATAGCTACGCTGCATCAAAGAGTTGATACACTAGTCCAAGGTATGCAAGAACTGCAAGTTACTCACGAAAGACTTTTCACCTATGTCAGAGATTTACAAACTCATACTCCCCATACTACTCTGCACTCGGCTAGCGATCCTGCTGTATGTAACCCTGAAAAATTCTATGGTGATCGTTCCAAATATAAGGAGTTTTTTTATTCCTGCAAACTATTGATTGCTTTAAAACCTAGAGCTTATCCCACAGAAAGATCTAAGGTTTTTTCAGTTATTTCCTTTCTAAGAGGTGAACCTATGTTCTGGGCCCATACCTTTTTGGACAATGATGACCCCATCTTAGGCTCACTGGATGAATTTTTTGAAGCCATGTCTCTTCTCTATGAAGATCCTAACAAACAAGCTACAGCTGATTTAACAATCAGAACACTACAGCAAAGAAATAGACCCGTTGAAGATTATATTGCTGAATTCAAAAGATGGGCTGTAGAAACGCAATGGAATGACATCACATTGCGCAACCAATTTCGACTTGGGTTATCTGAAGCTGTAAAAGACGAATTATCTAGAACAGAACTTCCTACTACTTTGAACGCTCTAATTCACTTATCAATCAGCATTGACAGAAGATTAAGAGAAAGAAAGGCAGAAAAGGCCCTTTTACATTCTAAAGACCGCAAACCTTTCACTCCCTCAAAAGCTCCAGAAAAGACTTCCTTACCAAGTGAACCTATGGAAATAGGGGTAATACGAAGTCCTCTTACTCCTGCAGAGAAGAACCGAAGACGTCAATTAAACCTATGCATGTATTGTGCCTCTCAAGATCATCTGGTTTCCGATTGTCCCTTATTAAAACGGACAAAGGCCGGTAGACAAGCTTATACCTCTGCTATCTTCAGTGCACTCCCTTCAACATCAAACAATCCGTTCTTAACTGTATCCCTTGTCTTACAGTGGGATAAGGTGAGAATTGTGACTGAAGCTCTCATCGATTCTGGTGCACATGGAGTATTCATCGATTCAACCTTTGTAACAAAGAATAGAATTCCTTGTGTTCAAAAAGCTAACTCTGTTCCTGTTAAAGTGATTGATGGCTCCTTTATCTCCTCGGGACCGATTCTTCATGAAACCATCCCTCTAAAGGTAACCACAAATCACATACATACTGAATTTCTAGTATTTGATGTTATTCCGTCACCTCTCTATCCCGTTATAATAGGGATCAACTGGTTAAGGAACCACAACCCTCAAATTTCTTGGTCTCCTTTCTCCATCACCTTTAACTCACATTATTGTAAAGAAACATGTTTACAACAAATTCCTATTCTTCAAATCTCTAAAGAACCAACCATACCCTCTTGTTATTCAGAATTTTCAGATGTCTTCAGTAAAAAAGAAGCTGAAACGCTCCCGCCTCATCGTGCTTACGATTGTCCTATAGACCTCATACCTGGTGCCCCAGTACCATTTGGGCACATCTACCCTCTCTCTGAGGCTGAATTACAAATTCTCAAAGAATATCTAGATGAAAATCTACGGAAAGGGTTTATTAGACCCTCTAGTTCACCTGCTGCCTCAAGTATGTTTTTTGTAAGAAACAAAGACCAGACTATACGTCCTATCATTGACTACAGAGCCTTAAATAAAATAACAGTTAAAAATCGTTATCCTCTTCCTCTCATCAATGAACTGGTTGAACGATTGAAAACTGCTACCATCTACACTAAGCTTGACCTTCGCGGGGCATATAATCTCGTCAGGATAAAGGCTAATGATGAATGGAAGACTGCTTTCCGAACAAGGTATGGCCTCTTTGAATATCTGGTAATGCCTTTTGGCCTTTGCAACGCCCCTGCAACTTTTCAACACTTCATAAATGATATCTTTAGAGACCTATTGGACGTCTGTGTCATCATTTATTTAGATGATATTCTCATATTCTCCAACACTCCTGAGGAACATAGAAAACATGTCAGATGGGTGTTATCAAGACTCAGAACTCACAAATTATTCGCTAAACCTGAAAAATGTCTTTTCCATGTCAAAGAAATTACCTTCTTAGGTTATGTCATCTCCCCTCATTCAATAGGTATGGACAATGCAAAAGTCGATTGTATCATCAACTGGCCTGTTCCCTCTACAGTTAAAGAATTACAGCGATTTCTAGGATTCGCCAATTTCTACAGAAAATTTATTAAAAACTACTCTGAGATAGTTCACCCACTCAATCAACTTAACAGAAAAAATTATCCCTTCAATTGGAACGAGAAGGCTCAAACTGCCTTCACCGAATTAAAGAGAAAGTTTACAACAGCTCCTATTCTTCAACTTCCCAATCCTTCATATCTTTATGTCCTTGAAACGGATGCTTCGGAATTTGCAATTGGAGCTGTCCTCTCTCAACACAAAACTCCTCAAGACCCTCTTCATCCTGTCGCCTTCTTCTCACGATCATTATCTCCTGCTGAAAAGAATTATCCTACAGGAGAAAAAGAATTATTAAGTATCAAAGTGGCTTTAGAAACCTGGAGACACCTTCTTGAAGGCGCTCGGAACTCTTTAATCATTTATACTGACCATAAAAATCTCGAATATCTTCACTCCAATAAAACACTGTCTGCTCGACAAGTAAGATGGAATCTCTTTTTTTCCCGGTTCAACTTCCAAATCGTCTTTAGACCTGGGTCTAGAAACAAAAAGGCTGATGCCCTTTCCAGGATCCATAAGGACACTGAGATTGAACCTCCTTCACCTAAAGTCATTGGAATCTTATCTTCTCTTATTGACGACATTAAAGATCTCAGTGAAGATGCTCTCGAACTTCCTAAATCAATTAAATTATTTAAGAAAAACGGTCTCTACTATTTCAAAGACCGGATTTACGTGCCTCCATCCTTCAGAATTAAAGTACTCGAATTTATTCATGATTCTCCTCTGGCAGGTCATCCAGGTATAAAGAAGACCCTTGAATTGTCCAAAAGATACTATTGGTGGCCTCGTCAAGACCAAACTATTGAATCTTATGTCAAATCTTGTTCTGTATGCCAAAGATCAAAACATGTCCATCATCAACCATTTGGTCAATTATTGAATTTACCAATTCCTGAACGACCTTGGCAATCCATCTCTATGGATTTCTTGGTAGAATTACCTCCTTCTCATCATCACACTACCATTTTAGTGGTGGTAGACCGTTTCACGAAAATGTCTCATTTCATTCCTTTAAAGAAGTTACCTTCGTCCTCTGAACTTTCGAAAACATTTCTTGACAACATAGTTAAACTTCACGGACTGCCAGACGAAATCATTTCAGACCGAGGAACTCAATTTACCTCCAAATTCTGGACTGCCTTATGTGCCACTCTTCATATCCAACGTAAACTATCATCTGCATATCATCCTCAAACAGATGGACAAACTGAAAGAGTCAACCAATGCTTAGAACAATATCTACGATGTTATTGCTCTCACTTACAAGACGATTGGATAACTTGGTTACCTATGGCAGAATTCGCATACAATAACTCTTTTTATACCAGCAGTAAAATGACTCCATTTCTATCCAATTATGGATTTCATCCTTCCTCATTTCCTGCTCAGACAAGTTCTTCATCTAATCTCTCCGATTCGAATCAAATCTCTCATATGTCCTCTTTATTCAAAAAATTGCATGACAATCTTGAATTGGCCTCCTCCACTCAAAAGAAGTTTTTTGATACAAAACGACAACCTTCACCTTCTTATCAAATCGGTGATCTTGTCTGGCTTTCCTCAAAGAACATTTCTACAAACCGTCCATCAAAGAAGTTAAGTTCTCTTTTCCTTGGTCCTTTTCCAATACTATCGATTATCAACCGTAATGTTGTTAAATTGAAACTTCCACCTACTTTAAAGCTACATCCTGTTTTTCATGTGTCATTGCTGAAGCCTCATCATCCTGACCCTTTCCAAAGGAATGTCACTACTTCTCCTGACCCTATACTGGTCCAGGGTGAAGAAGAATACGAGATTCAAAGTATACTGGATTCAAGGTTCCATCGTGGCTCCTTACAATATCTCATCAGATGGAAAGGATATGGAGTTGATGAAGATACATGGGAAAACTCCTCTGACGTTCATGCTGACAAATTAGTTTCCCAGTTTCACAAACGCTACCCTTCTAAACCAAGTCAATAGCACCCAGAGGTTGCTCATTAAGGAGGGGATACTGTCATGCCTTAACTATAATATCCCCTTACTTCCTGGTTCCACGGAGCTTAGCCACACCCCTTCATGACCCGGTCTCCCTATTTAATCTGACCGCACCAGCTGATCGAGGCTGGATTAATGAACTACGTTCTGTACTCACGAACCGGCTGCAACTTAGTTGTGAAAACCTGCTGTTACCGGACCGGAATAGAAGACTTCAAGTTCCCTTCGCCTCTCCTCATCCACGGCTAAAGCTGAACTCTATCCATGCAGGATAATCTGCCTCTGAGGAATCTCGGGAACCAGTGTTCTATAAGCCGGAAGCTAAGTAAAACTTCTCTGATAAACGTTGCATCTAAAGCTGTTATTTCCTGTCTCCAAAGTCCTTCGTTAAAGCCAACCGTTACAGCTAACTTCAACACATACTTGTCTCAGTTAGCTGCATCTATCTTTCTTCAGTTAAAGTCTATGGAACAGCTATTGTAACTTCTTATCATCTAATTAATTAATACTACTAAAGGACTCTTGCTGCTTCAGTTCCGTTTACTCCTTAAAGCTACAGTGCATATAACTGTGGACTTCATTTATCGTTTAATACTTAATGCTACAGTACCTGTATATTGGAATTAAAGTCAATACCAATTACTCCTAATAAATATTCGAACTATAAGAAATCTGCAGTTGTGTTCCTTCATATGAAATGTTTAAACGTGACACGTTCTTATTGTATTTATTTACTTTTTTTCTTTACTTATTTTTTCTTTACTTTTTCAAACAGGGAGGTCTGGAGATACAGCCCTGCTAGTTAGAAAAGGTAAGTGTTTCTGACATTCACACCATACCCTGAAAAAAGCTAATTTATCTATCAGAATGTAAAACCAGGCTGCGATGTGCTAGTACCTCACTGTAGCTGGTAATTCACAAAGTGACGAAAAACTATTTCAAAATGAAGCCACTGGTTGGTTTAAGTGGTGTAGGTGGTTATAGTATAATAGCCTTCTGAGTGGCACATCTGGTACATGTATTATCTATCAAAATACACAGTGGTTCTGTTCAATATTAGTTATCATTGTCCCTAATAAGCGTATATGTTTATATATATATAGTGAAACATTCTCAAAACTAATACATTTTAACTGAACATATATCACTATCTATCTGTCCGTCCAACTGTATCAGACAGACAGAGACAGATAGAAAGACAGATAGAAAGACAGATAGAAAGACAGATAGATAGATAGACAGATAGAAAGACAGATAGATAGATAGATAGATAGATATACAAAGATAGCTCAAGTGAGTGGAATTTTGTTTAGATAATTTATGTTACCTGACAAGTTAAATGGTTCATTGTAAAAGATTTCTCTAACTCAATATTAGAGTATTCTAAAGAGTATTGATTTTAAGTTTAGTTCAGACCACTCCAGTAAATACTTTTGTTCTGAAACAACTATAATTGATTTTGAGAAGTTCTCTAACTCAACTGTAGTCACAGCTTGCAGGGCCGGTGCAAGGATTTCTGCCGCCCTAGGCAAAGATCCATTTTGACACCCCCTCATGTCACTAACTCACTGACAGACACAAACACTCACTGACAGACACAAACACTCACTGACAGACACACAATCACTCACTGACACACAATCACTCACTGACACACACACACTCACTGACAAACACAGACACTTACTGACAAACATGCACTCACTCACTGACGGACACACAAACACACACTCACTGACAGACACACAAACACACACTCACTGACAGACACAGACACTCACTCACATATACACACTCTCACTGACAGACACACACACCGGCACTCACTGACAGACACACACACTCACTGACATACATACACTCACAGACAGACACACACATACACACTCACTGACATACATACACTCACTGACAGACACACACACACACCAACACTCACTGACAGACACACACACTCACTGACAGACATACACTCACTTACTGACAGACACACAAACACACACACACTCACTGACATACATACTCACTGACAAACACACACACAGTTAAACACTTACCTCCCTGGGGTCCAGTGTGGGGCAGCTCCTCACTCCTCCAGCGGGCCATTTAGTATGCCGGGGCCTGAATGCGCGAGGGAGGAGTGAGAGGATGCAAGAACAGCCTCCCTCGCTACCTTCCTGCTCCGTCCCCTCTCCTCCGGGCACCGGCATTTTTTGGCAGAGCAGGCACCTGCCTTACCTATTACAGGTTCGGGGGCACCCTGAGGTGGCCAGATGATCCCTGTGACAGGGATCCTCTCGGCCCCCCAGCTTCGGGCACCTTGAGGATCGGCCTGGCGCTGAGGGCGGCTCGAGAGCCACTCTCCTAGAGCTGCAGCCCCAGACAAGGAAGCATCTCGGTGGGTGCCCCCCAGCAGGCCGGCGCCCTAGGCGAATGCCTAGTTCGCCTAACGGTGGCGCCAACCCTGACAGCTTGGCTATTGTAGCTTTAATGTCACAATTAGGAATGTATTTGTACATTATCCACTGACAATCAGCAAACTGAGGATTGCTCAATATTGTAGCAATTGTGATTGTAAAATGTAACATGTCATACATATTAACAAAAACAGAGAATATGAGAACGGACAAAAGCTTAGAGAAACTCAGACAGAAACTTGCCCTTCGGTAAATCCCCGCTCAGGTCTCAAAACAGTTTTTGTTAACTTGTGCCATTACAGAGAGCACCTATTCCAAGGCATATAATACAGATCCCACGCATAAGAGCAGTCCAGAATCGAAATGCCAACAAGTTCTCTTTACACGAGAGATACAGCAACCCTGGATGAATGTTTTGGCCTTGTTTGGGCCACGAAGGGCAAGCTACTGAGTTTCTCTAAACTTTTGCCTGTTCTCAGAGTTCTCATATTCTCTGTTTTTGTTGCTATGCATTAACTTGGCTCTCCCTAAGTTAAAAGGGTTATCCAGACGTGGACCCCGTGCTCAAAGCGGTATCAGCTTCACCTCACTGACGCGGCCGAAACTTTCGTGCAGAGAGAAGTTGCCCGCATTTCGGTTCTGGACTGCCGTTCTGTGTGGGATCAGCAAACACTAGATAGGGACATACTTGTACATGCCTACAACATACATCTGTAGTTTGAGAACTTTGAAATTAAGATTTCAATAAATCTTACAGTTAATATAATCGGTAAACTATAATTCACATCTTATATCTTCGCAGAGTGATTTGAAATGCTGATGCCACTTTTCTTTCAGCTGCCAAGAACTGTAAGGAGCTGTTGGACGGGGGCATGGTACTAAGTGACTGGTATACAATATATCCAAATGACGAGACCCCACTCAAGATGCTGTGTGACATGCATACTGATGGAGGGGGATGGATAGTAAGTCTACAGCTGTTTTCTATTTTCAACAATATCCATCTTCTTCAAACACAGAATTACATAATTGAAAACATTTTTTTTTTTGTCAAACGTCTCTGAGAAGCAAATAACTGATATTACACTAAATGAAGATTAAACACAATCTTTGTTGGTAAAAGAAGGAGTTAAAGGGCTACTCCGAGCATCATGACCACTTCAGTGATTTGAAGTGGTCTTGGTGGATGGAGTCTGTGAAACATTTTGCTGTGAAATAATGCACGTGCAGAGATTAACCCCCTCTGCTGCCAGAGATGTAACTCCACCTCCTGCTTTAAGAGTTCTGGCTCGATAATGTGAATTCTTTGCAAATTTGTTGTCTGACACCAGTGGCTCCAGTCAGCCATGCCACCCATGTCCTCCGCAACATCCATCTCCCTTCAGAAAAGGGGAATAATATCAGGGGAGGTAGACCAGGCTGCAGGGAGAACTTGGCATCAGTACTGGATTGGAAGCAAGTTTTAGATGTTTTAAATTTTATTTTTTATTTTTTTGCAGGGTAGGGGGGGAGCATAGTGCAAGGGTTTCTCTGACCCCTAACAGTATTTTCCTAAAACACAGTTTTTTGGATAGAGTAACCCTTTATTTATGTGTATTAGGTTCTCACTGCTCATTAAATTTGGAGAACGATATGCATTGATAGACTGCTTTCAAAACTATGTGAGTGAATCCTTGTAAATGAAAACAGATGACTTACTTAATAATGAAAGGCTTGAGACACCTTAACCCACCTCCTCCTTAGACAAGAGAAAGGCCCTCCACCGTACGGTTAGATATTTCACTGGCTAGTGTTGTGAAATCTCTTTAATAGCTACTTGCAACAACGAATTAATTATGGTACAAACTATACACCCTGGCTCATACAAAAGGGTTTACCAGTAGCAAATATTTACATATTAAAAAACTGTCTCATATAGCTCAGGAACAGTGCAGTGCAGGTGAACATTGACAATGCAGACATGTGTTAATTCTGCTTGTATAGAAAACGAACACTGATTAAATCCCATTGATTTTTGCCTCTCTGATTTTAATGCAGGTTTTCCAAAGGCGATGGGATGGGTCAGTGGATTTTTTCCGTGACTGGAAATCATACAAGGCAGGGTTTGGAAGTCGCCTAAATGAATTTTGGCTGGGGAACGATAATCTTCACATATTAACGGCATCTGGTAATGATGACACAGGCCAGTCTCCCTATAAAAGTTATGTGCTCTGCCTGGGAGATCCTGCTTTATACGCCATACTGCATAGAGATAGTAACATTATCCATGTTATTATACCCCATAAAGAACACATTTACAGATCATTCCATGCAGTGGTGGGCATTAATCTTGGGCAGAACATGTCCAGTCTGTCCAAGATTGGTGAAAGTTAAAGTTCCAAGAGGTTCTTTTGAGAATATATAAATGGAAAGAGCACTGCCTCCACATGCAACCAATTTCTAAAAGTAAAAAGAGAAAGTATTTCAGCTTGCCCTTTGCAATCCAGTGCCCATTTACTTAAGTGTCCTAAATGTTCAAAGTAACGTTTGGACCCTTAACCGTGGTGTTTGTCAATCTAATGTATAACAAATAGTAAAGGCAATAAAATGTCACATGATACAATAAAATAGGTCACATTCAGGGCTGGACTGTAGTAATTCCCTGGTGTGCCGGATAGAGCACTATGAGTCTCCCAGCGATTCGGTGTCTTTTATGCTCCACCTCTGCATTCAGGCCCCACCTCCCACATGCAAGATCCAGTTATTTTGTGTATGTATGTGCCTGCTAGTGAGTGAGCTTGTATGTGTGTGTGTGTCACTGAACTTATCTGTAGTGAGCATGTTTGTCAGTGAGCTTGTCTGTAGCGAGCTTTTATGTGTGTCATTGAGCCTGTCTGTAGTGAGCTTGTGTGTGTGTGTCAGTGAACATGTCTGTAATGAGCATGTGTGTGTCAGTGTGCTTGTTTGTAGTGAGCATGAGTGTGTCAGTGAGCTTGTCTGTAGTGCGCATATTTGTGTGAGTTAGTAAACTTTTCTTTAGTGAGCATGTGTGTGTCAATGAGCTTGCGTGTGTGTCTTAGCTTTTCTGTAGTGAGCATGTGTGTTTGTGTCTGCTAGCTTGTCTATAGGGATCATGTGTGCGTGTATCAGTGAGCTTATCCGTAATGAGCTTGTGTCTGAATAAGCTTGTCTGTAGTGAGCATGTCTGTGACAGTGAGCTTGTCTGTAGTGGCCATGTGTGTGTCAGTGAGCTTATCTGTAGTGAGCATGTATGTCAATGAACTTGTCTGTAGGGAGCATTTGTATATGTCAGTGAGCTTGGTTTTAGTGAACATGTGTGTGTGACAGTAAGTTTGTCTATAGTAAGCTTCTGTTTGTTTACCAATGAGTTTTCCTGTAGTAAGTTTCTGTGTGTACACAAGTGCTTACTGTATAATTGAATTAAATATTTTGAAAGAGCCAATATTTTGAATTAGAAAAAGCATACCAATAATTTTGTTTCAGTACATTCCAGGATTCATCAGGATAATACAAAGATAATAAAGACATTATGAATATACAATATAATGTTATTGTCCTTAATGAATGGTCCTGTAGTGAGCTGACATGTCAACTTTTTTTTGTATTGGACGACCAAGTGCCGGTGACTCAATGACTTAAGGGGCTAGCATTCATTTTTTCCAGTGCTGCTTTGTATCCCCAGTCCGGCCCTGGTGGTCACATTGTATTATTGTGACACTTATATAAATGGACACTGGACTGAAAAGGACTTACAGGAATGTTTTTTCTTTGTAAATTTTAATTATGCCAGACGAAATAGCCATCTCCCAGGATTGCAACTTCCACTAATCTCAAGCAGAACTGGGACATGAATGCATCACTGTTGTCCCTGCAGTGAAGTGCTCCTCTTAATCCCTACACTACCTTAACACACTATGCTCAGCATTAAGCACTACACTACACACTAAACATTCAACATTAATATCTTCACTATTCTAACAAGAAACACTGCAATCTCAGAGTCCCGGGGACATTTATAAACCCATTTCTACATGTAGACATGTTTTTAATTGCGCTTTTCATTTTTCATATTAAACCATTGGTTCATACTTGTTGCTCAGGTACATGGGAGCTTCGTATTGACCTGACGGACTTTGAAAACATGAAATATTTTGCCAAATACGCCTCATTTCAGGTTTTTGGGGAGACTGAGAAATACAAGCTATTGCTCGGAGCTTTCACGGAGGGGAATGCAGGTAATAGAAGGCAACGATAAAAAAAATAAAAAAAAAAAAATAGAAAAGTAGCAGAGCTCCCTCAATTTTAAGTTTATGATACTGGCTTCACTTTACATCTGGTCGAGGAAAGTCGTGAATATTCTGTTGGCATGCTGTGTGTCTAATTCCTAGTGCATTAAACGGTCACTTTAATATTTTAACTGATTGTGGAGCAGAGATCGAGATTAGGGAACTGTGAAATATTTTAATAATTTGTTTAACTTTTCCTTATTCTCTGTTTCTTCGAGTGTAAACCTGATGGTATTCAAGTCGGTTTTCAAATTAATTAACAATGGTAGATTAAAGGTCATTCTTCACTGCTCCATTAACTAAATATATGTGCCACAAACAGGTTTATTCAATAAAAATTGAGTTTTTTAGTCATCCAAAATTAGTTTTTACTTTTTAGTCCTAAATAAGCAAATTAGAAAAAAACTCCAAGAAAACTATGTTTTCAGTTCTGCTAATTTGGCCTAAAACGTGACCTTAACTTTGAAATCACTTCAAATTGCCCACCATTCACAGTTTGGTGAATAAACATTTGTAGATTTAAAGGGACACTATAGTCACCAGAACAACTACAGCTTATTGTTTGTTCTGGTGAGTAGAATCAGGACCTTCGGGCTTTTTGCTGTAAACACTGTCTTTTCAGAGAAAATGCAGTGTTTATATTACAGCCTAGTGATAACTGCACTGGCCACTCCTGAGATAGCTGTTAGAGACCCTTCCTGGGTCATGGCTGCCTAAAATGCATCCAAACATTCAGTATCTCCTCCCTCTGCATGCAGACACTGAACTTTCCTCATAGAGATTCATTGCTTCAATTCATCTCTATGAGGAGATGCTGATTGACCAGGGCTGTGTTTAAATTGTGCTGGCTCTGCCCCTGATCTGCCTCCTTGACAGTCTCAGCCAATCCTATGGGGAAGCACTGTGGTTGGATCAGGTTACCACTCTGATGATGATGACAAAGCAGACAGCTCCAGACTTGAATACAAGTAAGATTTTACTATATTTAGGGAGGCATGAGGGGGCCAGGGGGGCTAGATGGTGTTTTAACACTATAGGGTCAGGAATACATGTTTGTGTTCCTGACCCTATAGCGTTCCTTTAGGTAATCTCCTCTGGAAGCTTCCAGTATAAACCTAATTAATACAATGTGATACATAAATAAATGTGGTAATAGCGCTGAAGTGATCTGGTCATAGAAGTTGGTTGGATGTGACATTATTCTGTTTTCGCAGATGATTCTCTAACACATCACAACAACATGAAATTCACAACAAAAGACCAAGATAATGACCTTGATAGATCAAACAGCTGCTCTAAAATGTATAAAGGAGGCTGGTGGTATAACGACTGTCACGTTTCCAATCTAAATGGGCTCTATCTGTTGGGACAACACAATACTTTTGCTGACGGTATCAACTGGTATCACGGAAAAGGGTATAACTACTCCTACAAGCACAGCGAAATGAAAATCCGCAATATTTAATGCCATTATCACAGAGTAATATGCTGACTGTCAAATATGTACATTTATAACAGAAATTTACCAATTCAATTATTCCCCTACTACCACTTCATTCCAACAGAGATCGTTTAGCTCTTAATACTGATCTCTTAGCTTAATTCAGATGCTTGAATTTATAATTCTAATAAAATATTATGTAATCCTGTGTCCTGAACAGCTCTTTCAACAGGAATGTCTACATAAAGGTTAAATGGGTGTTTGCATTGGATATATATATATTGTAAAAATGATTGATTATTTAAAATATAGTGTCGGGGGGCGGGGCCGGACCGCCATGCTGGATGGTCGCACAATGGCGTAGCTCCTGCAATATTCCACAGTTTTCACTTTTAAAAACCGACTCCATACCTGCCAAACGACTGGTTGCTGTGACCCAACACAAGAAGCCACCCTGGTACAGAGGAGAGGCTTGCTGCAGAGTTTTAGTCCCTCGGTGGGGGTTCCCCATCAACTATGATGAGGGCCGCTCGGGCGGTGAGTGGGGTGGACGGCCGCTGCCCAGCTATCCTGCCCACCAGCGGCAAGGCAGAAGCGCGAGGCTAGGCGAGTCTGGCCCTGTTCCCCCCCCTCTGGACCGGCGGGGGTGATCCCGGTCCCCACCCTGTGGCCCAGCGGAGTGCACTAACACCGGCACTTGGAACAACAGCAGGTCGAACCCAGAGTCCACCTTTAAAATGGCGGAGACTGCATGCCCAGCCATCCATGCTCGAGGGCTGACTGGTACACCCTCCCTTCTGACTTCTCACGGACGGACTGCCGAAGTACACCAAGCGGGAACAGGCGAGCACATCCTCATAGCCCACCAGCCTAACTACAGAGTGGGACACCATTACAACAACTTAGCCTTACCTACCATAGCGCATGCGGGCTGACAAACGAGGATTGACCAACTACAGCCACCATACTGTACACGATGACCGGCACGGCAACAGGGACTCTTTTCCCGCCTAAGACTGGCACTCGCCTGGATCGCCCATACAGGGACTGCCACCATACTACCATGACACACATCGGCACTATAACTACCACAGCAGTCCTTATATCCCCTTTTTTTTAAAGCTTTAATATATTTAGAGGGGTCCCCTGGCGGGCGACCACTAATTGGCAATCAAAAGTCTACTCACAAGTGTAATCCCATCTGCTGAAGGAGTAACTATGCGGCTGTAAATATACATAAATATGTGTGTACCTAACATTATTGCAGAGCACTGTATATTATCTAGTCTAACATACCCTCTTCTTATTATTGTTATCCTTGATTACAATACAATCGGTAGTATTACTGTTAACCTGCATAGATAACATTTAAACTTGCTTAAGCCTCCATGAAAGCTAAACCTGGCTAGCTCAGAGACCCGCTGCCCCCTAGTGGTCAATCTTCAGTAGTGTGGAGAAATTTGCACCCGACATAAATTCACATAAGCATGTAACTTAATAATCGTTTCATACCTACTTAATTAAACATGCATAGCTCAGCTACATAGTTTTACCAACATGTACCAAACCTGTTATGTCTAAAAATTTAAATGTGCTGACTACTCTGCCATGACTTAGTATAAAGCTACTGTTCAACCTCTTTCACTTAAAAAAATGTATGCATGCCCAACTTGCCACAATACTGTTATCATATGACTATGAGAATTTAGCCTGTCAATGCTGTTGTGGCGACACAGGCACTGTTGTAACTACCTGCATACCAAAAATAAAGAATTAAAAAAAATATATAGTGTCCAGGTCCATTGAGAATTATTCAAATGGACTCAAATAATTTAGAGAGACTTGAAAGGAACGCCACTGTGTGTCTAAATCACTTTTTGCTTAAAAAAGAAAACATGACATTTAATTAACTCCTTAAAGGGACTCTCCCGTGCCAGGAAAACAAACCCCTTCAGTGACTTACCTGTATCCAGCGCCGATGTCCCTCGACGCCGGTTCAGGGTCTGCCCACGCTCCTCCCCCGCCGACGTCATCCGGCGAGGGAGACCTAATGCGCATGCGCGGCCAGCGGCGGGGGAGACCTTATACGCATGCGCGGCAATGCCATGCAAATGCATTACACCTCCCCATAAGAAAGCATTGAAAATGCTTTCAATGCTTTCCTATGCGGATTTCAGCGACGCTGGAGGTCCTCACATATAAATGCTGATAAAATTTATTGATGGTTTAATGTAGACTCGTATTAAGGTTTTAGGCTATTAACTTTTTGCCCTCTTTTTACAGGCCTACCCGAATGTCGGTTTCGGCACAACACAACCGACTTGTGCACCACTAACATAACTCAGCTTATTGTCCCTGACCACAAATTGAAAAGCAGAGCCTGTAGTTGTGGGAGGGGATATTGCTATAAATACACAGATCACCCCTCCCTCTTACGTTTAAGTCCTATTCTGGACTTTTCTCAAGACAATAAACCAAACTACTGAGGCTTGTAATAAAGTGAGATGGGAGTGTTCTTACATGCAAATCCAGTGAATTTACAAAGAAAATGGCATAGAAGCAACAATCAATTAGTTTGCAACTGTGTAGTGATCAGTCTGCTAATTAGTGCAGCATAAAAGTGCAGCGAGATGTATAAATAAAAATGTAACAAACGAACAAAAATATGTACAGACTGCAAAGTGCTACAACTTAAAAAGTAGGAAGATCGACGTAACGCCACCTGGGGGTTCAACATACCTTTTGCGCATGTCAGCACGGCACTTAGGAACTCCTGCGGCATCTCTACCTGCTCCGATGGCGCTCGCAGCCGGCATTATATATGAGGTCACCCGCTGCGCACCAGAAGCATTTAAATGGACAGTAGGTCCGGCTCAGTATTATGACGTGGACATGTGTCATCAAGTCACGTACGCACTTTCCAAAGTCATGTAACTGGAATTAACCAATCACAGCCATCCTGAGGGTATTTAAACTTCTTTCACCAATTATTCAGTGCCCTGTCGTGATTTACACTTGTTGGTTATCAGAGAGCGCACTCATCTTGTTTTCCTATTGGCATTTTGACTTTGGCTTGTTCTTGACTATTACTCATTCTGGTATCTTTGAGCTTCTGATTTGTCTTATCATTCTTGTCTCTTTCTGTGTCCCTGACCTCGGCTCATTCCTGACTATTTTCTTTTACATTAAGTCTGGCCATTCTAAGGCCCAGTAATACGTTTATTCAGATTTGGAATTACTTCTTTATTTGACTTCTGCGTTTTGGGTCATACCTTGTCCTGACAATTGAGCACATGAGTGGGACATGGAGGGAAAGGAAAAAATAATAAAAAAATGTGTTAAATTTCCAGACCATGATTCCTCTGTAAGGTACAGGAAACATTGTGACCATATATTTATAAATGAACTATCACTTTAAAGGAACACTATAGTCACCTAAATGACTTTAGCTAAATAAAGCAGTTTTAGTGTATAGATCATTCCCCTGCAATTTCACTGCTCAATTCACTGTCATTTAGGAGTTAAATCACTTTGTTTCTGTTTATGCAGCCCTAGCCACACCTCCCCTGGCTATGATTGACAGAGCCTGCATGAAAAAAAACAAAACTGGTTTCACTTTCAAACAGATGTAATTTACCTTAAATAATTGTATCTCTTTCTCTGTAAATTGAACTTTAATCACATACAGGAGGCTCTTGCAGGGTCTAGCAAGCTATTAACATAGCAGGAGATAAGAAAATCTTAATTAAACAGAACTTGCAATAAAGAAAGCCTAAATAGGGCTCTCTTTACAGGAAGTGTTTATGGAAGGCTGTGCAAGTCACATGCAGGGAGGTGTGACTTGGATTCATAAACAAAGGGATTTAACTCCTAAATGGCAGAGGATTGAGCAGTGAGGCTGCAGGGGCATGTTCTATACACCAAAACTGCTTCATTCAGCTAAAGTTGTTCAGGTGACTATAGTGTCCCTTTAAGGTATAGTCGTTTAAGATGAAGATAGGATGGGGGGGGGGGGGGGGGGGGCTAATGCACTTGATGTCCAGCATTAGGACCCCCAAAGTCCAGTAAACTCCTGGAAGTGCCTCTAGTGGCTGTCTGACTGACAGCCATTAGAAGCAGACTTAGTGGTCACCATAGTGGTTTGGCTGACTGTATAAATAGGGTCCTGGAATGAGGCACCTGTGACAGGGAAGGGTGCAAAACCGAGAATTGTCTGCACAGTATATATATATATATAGTTAATACATTGCTAAACACAACTCCGGAAGAGGAGAAAAAACAGTGAACAACTCATGGACAGCTGTTTCGTTGTAAATGCAATTTATTAGCATGAGGTTGGTTACTTGTAAAGTACATACCAAAAGTGGTGGGGAAAAAAAGTGTGCATGAAAACCCAGTCCACCTGAAGTAAGTGGATAGTTAATACATTGCTAAACACAAATACACACACCAGGCAAGCCATAAGACTTGCTTTTCCCACAGAAATCTCACTTTAACAGTGCACTCACTACTGCAAAGGATTCTGGGTAGGCGTATGCAAATGAGCTCAACAAAAAAACACATTTTTGCCTCATAATTCCACTTTATACATGGATTCCTTGGAGTGTGAAACACAACACAGGAAGAGAAGTAAAGCCAGTGAACCACTCATGGACAGCTGTTTCTTGTTAATGCAACTCTTCAGCATGAGGTTGGTTACTGGCTTGCTATGGAGGCTTGTAGAGGAAATACCAATAGAGTTGTAGTGGGGAAGAAAGTGTGCAAACCCAGTCCACCTGAAGTAAGAGGCTAGTTAATACATTTCTAAACACAAATACACTCCCCAGTCAAGCCATAAGACTTGCTTTTCGAACAGAAATCTCGCCTTAATCAGTAACATAATTGCAAATGTGTGATTTCTGTGGGAAAAGAAAGTCTTATGGCTTAACTGGTGTGCAGATTTTTGTTTAAAATTGTATTAACTATCCACAGATAGTGATGTCGCGAACACAAAATTTTCGGTTTGCGAATGGCGGACGCGAACTTCCGCAAACGTTCGCGGACCGGGCGAACCGCCATAGACTTCAATGGGAAGGCGAATTTTAAAAGCCACAGGGAATCTTTCTGGCCACAATAGTGATGGAAAAGATGTTTCAAGGGGACTAACACCTGGACTGTGGCATGCCGGAGGAGGATCCATGGCAAAACTCCCATGGAAAATTACACAGTTGATGCAGAGTCTGGTTTTAATCCATAAAGGGCATAAATCACCTAACATTCCTAAATCACAATGGATATGGATTGACACCTGACATATGACATATTGACACCTTGACATATGGATTGACACCTGTCCTCAGAGCCCCTGATACACACTGACACAGAGCAGAATAGGGACTGTTCCCCCTACATAGGGTCACTTGGCAGATATGGATTGACACCTATCCTAAGGATCCCTGATACACACTGACACAGAGCAGAATAGGGACTGTTCCTCCTACATAGGGTCACTTGGCAGATATGGATTGACACCTATCCTAAGGATCCCTGATACACACTGACACAGAGCAGAATAGGGACTGTTCCCCCTACATAGGGTCACTTGGCAGATATGGATTGACACCTATCCTAAGGATCCCTGATACACACTGACACAGAGCAGAATAGGGACTGTTCACCCTACATAGGGTCACTTGGCAGATATGGATTGACACCTGTCCTCAGAGACCATGATACACACTGACACAGCAGAATAGGGACTGTTCCCCCTACATAGGGTCACTTGGCAGATATGGATTGACACCTATCCTAAGGATCCCTGATACACACTGACACAGAGCAGAATAGGGACTGTTCCCCCTACATAGGGTCACTTGGCAGATGTGGATAGACACCTATCCTAATGATCCCTGATACACACTGACACAGAGCAGAATAGGGACTGTTCCCCCTACATAGGGTCACTTGGCAGATATGGATTGACACCTATCCTAAGGATCCCTGATACACACTGACACAGAGCAGAATAGGGACTGTTCACCCTACATAGGGTCACTTGGCAGATATGGATTGACACCTGTCCTCAGAGACCATGATACACACTGACACAAAGCAGAATAGAGACTGTTCCCCCTACATAGGGTCACTTGGCAGATATGGATTGACACCTGTCCTCAGAGACCATTATACACACTGACACAGAGCAGAATAGAGACTGTTCCCCCTACATAGGGTCACTTGGCAGATATGGATTGACACCTGTCCTCAGAGACCACGATACACACTGACACAGAGCAGAATAGAGCCTGTTCCCCCTACATAGGGTCACTTGGCAGATATGGATTGACACCTGTCCTAAGGATCCCTGATACACACTGACACAGAGCAGAATATGGACTGTTCCCCCTACATAGGGTCACTTGGCAGATATGGATTGACACCTGTCCTCAGAGACCATGATACACACTGACACAGAGCAGAATAGAGACTGTTCCCCCTACATAGGGTCACTTGGCAGATATGGATTGACACCTGTCCTCAGAGATCATGATACACACTGACACAGAGCAGAATAGAGACTGTTCCCCATACATAGGGTCACTTGGCAGATGTGGATTGACACCCGTCCTCAGAGCCCCTGATACACACTGACACAGCAGAATAGGGACCGTTCCCCCTACATAGGGTCACTTGGTAGATATGGATTGACACCTGTCCTCAGAGACCTAATTGTGTAATAATGGTAATACTATTACCTATTATATAATATTGGCAGGGGCAAGGAAATTCCCTCTAAATAGATGGGTATAGGCAGAGAGTATGGAGACCGGAGTGATAAAGTGTCAATAAGGTGATATAAAGTTAAATGTATCACAGACACACAGCCACCCTTTCTCTTAGCTAGTTTCCAGAAATGCTGGATAGGTAGAAGGGCTATAAAGACTCAGAGAGGTCTAAGAAGAATCCTCTAAACTAGCCCTAATCTCCTTAAACACCTTCTAAGGTGTTCTAAGCTAAAGCTCAATCTAAACGTTTAGATGACTGCCTGATTTCCCATCACAGATGCTGGCTAGGAATAACAGCGTGCAAGACAAAGAGTGGGTCTAAGTGACCATAGTGCAGTAAAGTGTCCCTAGTGAAGTGAAAAAGAGAATAACGAGCTGGCGCCCAAGAGAATAACGAGCTGGCGCCCTGTCAGGGGACGTGTATATGGCATCGATTTTAGGAACCGGGAGATGGAAAAAAAAAAGCTTGGTCGGTCCTCCTACTTCGAATTTGGGGCACTGCGCGTGCAATCTAATGTGCCACCAGATAGGAGTGGTGTGTTAAGTAGAACTATTCCTATCAGTTTAATCCCTGTTATGTGCCTTTTTTTGGTTTGGTTTTTGAAGCCACAGTGCAGCACCAGAGGGCCGAAAAATTAGGCATGTACACATGCCTGAAAAATTTATGTTTCCCCAGGCAGAAAGTGCCCTAAAATATTGCGGCTTGAACCCTAGTTGGTGGCGGATAAGTCACGCAAGTCAACCGGCATTCAGAGCTGAAATACAGCAGCGTGTGGACCATTTTTAGCCCAAGGCAGCTCATCTCATCAGGCCTTTTTTAATCGAATGTATCGCCCACTGTCAGTCCCTTCGTGATCCATCCCTCATTCATCTTAATAAAGGTGAGGTAATCTAGACTTTTTTGACCTTGGCGACTTCTCTTCTCAGTGACAATACCTCCTGCTGCACTGAAGGTCCTTTCTGACAGGACACTTGAAGCGGGGCAGGCCAGAAGTTCTTTAGCAAATTGGGATAGCTCAGGCCACAGGTCAAGCCTGCACACCTAGTAGTCAAGGGGTTCATCGCTCCTCAGAGTGTCGATATCTGCAGTTAAGGCGAGGTAGTCTGCTACCTGTTGGTCGAGTCGTTCTCTGAGGGTGGATCCCGAAGGGCTGTGGCGATGCATAGGACTTAAAAAGCTCTGCATGTCCTCCATCAACTACACATCTTTAAAGCGTCCTGTCCTTGCCGGCGTGGTCGTGGGAGGAGGAGGATGACTTTCACCTCTTCCCCTGTTAGATTCCCGTTGTGCTGTGACATCACCCTTATACGCTGTGTAAAGCATACTTTTTAAATTATTTTGCAAATGCTGCATCCTTTCCAACTTGTTGTAATTCGGTAACATTTCCGCCACTTTCTGCTTATACCGGGGGTCTAGTAGCGTGGACACCCAGTACAGGTCGTTCTCCTTCAGCCTTTTTATACGAGGGTCCCTCAACAGGCACAACAGCATGAAAGACCCCATTTGCACTAGGTTGGATGCCGAGCTACTCATTTCCCGTTCCTCCTCCTTAGTGATCTCAATGAAGGTATGTTCTTCCCCCCAGCCACGTACAACACCACGGGTACCAAATAGGTAACGAGCACCCTGGGATGCCTGTTGTGGTTGGTCTTGCTCCTCCTCCTCAAAGCCACATTCCTCCTCTGACTCCTCTTCCTCACAATCCTCTTCCAGCATTGCCGCAGGTCCAGCAAGCGATGCTGATAAGCCTGTTTCTGGTGGTGATGGTGACCACAACTCTTCCTCTTCCTCTTCACGCTCATCTACGGCCTGATCCAGCACTCTTCGCAGGGCACGCTCCAGGAAGAAAACAAATGGTATGATGTCGCTGATGGTGCCTTCGGTGCGACTGACTAGGTTTGTCACCTCCTCAAAAGGACGCATGAGCCTACAGGCATTGCGCATGAGCGTCCAGTAACATGGCAAACAATTCCCAGCTCCCCAGAGGCTGCCCTAGCACCCGGTCATACAAATATTCATTAACGGATTTTTCTTGTTGGAGCAGGCTGTCGAACATTAGGAGTGTTGAATTCCAACCAGTCGGGCTGTCGCAAATCAAGCGCCTCACTGGCATGTTGTTTCGCCGCTGGATATCTGCAAAGTGCGCCATGGCTGTGTAGGAATGCCTGAAATGGCCACACACCTTCCTGGCCTGCTTCAGGACGTCCTGTAAGCCTGTGTACTTATGCACAAAGCGTTGTACGATCAGATTACACACATGTGCCATGCACGGCACATGTGTCAACTTACCCAACTTCAATGCCGTCAACAAATTTGTTCCGTTGTCACAAACCACTTTGCCGATATCCAGTTGCTGCGGAGTCAGCCACTTTTCCACCTGTGCGTTCAGGGCAGACAGGAGTGCTTTTCCGGTGTGACTCTCTGCTTTCAAGCAAGTCAAACCCAAGACGGCGTGACACTGCCATATCCGGGATGTGGAATAATACCTGGGGAGCTGGGGGGGTGCCGTTGATGTGGAGCAAGATGCAGCAGCAGAAGAGGACTCAGCCGAGGAGGTTATGGAAGAGGATGGAGTAGGAGGAGAAGAGGAGGTGGCAGCAGGCCTGCCTGCAAGTCGTGGCGGTGTCACCAACTCCTCTGCAGAGCCACGCATTCCATGCTTGGCAGCCGTCAGCAGGTCTACCCAATGCGCAGTGTAGGTGATATACCTGCCCTGACCATGTTTTGCAGACCAGGTATCAGTGGTCAGATGGACCCTTGCCCCAACACTGTGTGCCAGACATGTCCTTGACAGGCACCTGACTGTGGGCAGATGAGCGGGAACTGCTCAAGGCGAGAGACGGAGTGGCGGATGGTTGAGAGGGGGCAAGGAGGACAGCAGTGGTTGATGTGGCTGAAGATGCTGGACCAGGAGGAGGATGGCGGCTTTGAGTTTGTGTGCTGCTTGTACTCATGTGTTGATCCCATAGGCGTTTGTGATGTGCGATCATCTGCCTACGCAAAGCAGTTGTACCTAGGTGGGTGTTGCGGAGCTGCAATATTATAATCCCAGGATCTCCGCTGGTAGAACACAATAATCCAAGTACAAAGCTGGAAGCAGGCAATATTCCCAAATCCTCCCAAGAACCAGATGAAACACAGTCTGAGAGTCAACTGTCACTTTATTAAAAAAAACTGATATTTATAGCAGGTCACTTAACAGGGGTTTCCAAAGATGGGCAGCAGGGGTTTTGGTTGAGGGGACTGGAGGGAAACTACCGTTTCCAGGTCCTCCTCCCATCAGCCCCTGCTGTAACATACAGTAATGAAAACCACGAGGACATAAACCGTTACCTTTCTACTTCAAAATATACAACTTAGTCAGTTTTAATAGCAATGCTAACGAATGGGGAGGATTCTAACAGATATACACAGTACAGCATAAATTAAACATAGCCGGAGACGCCACACTATACCGGCGCGCAGTACACAACAGAAAATAGGCACAACCATTCTATCTTAGGCAGTCCCAAGTGGCTAGGTTTGCCACAGTGGGTGTTGGACTTCCCACGACTCAGTTTCTTTTGGCACAGGTTGCAAATGGCATCGCTGTTGTCAGAGGCAGACACACAAAAAAAATGCCACACTGCTGAGCTCTGCAATGACGGCATTCTGGTGGTGGACACAGCATGCGTTGATTGGCGTGCTGTCGGGCTGACCCCGGGTGCCGATGCATGCTGTCTGACTGTGCCACTAGCTCCTTGCGACGACCTCCCCCTGCTTCCAACTCGTCTCCTCCTCCTCTCTGTCTCCCCATCTGAACTTTCGCCCTGTTCTTCTTCTTGCCGAGCGGGCACCCACGTGACATCCATGGACGCATCGTCATCATCAACCGCTTCACTTGTATCTGACAACTCAGCAAAGGAAGCAGCAGCCGGTACAACATCATCATCATCACACCGTATGTCCATGTGTGTAATGCTGCCTGGCTGAGACATATCCCTGTTATCTACATCCTCTGGCAATAATGGTTGCGCATCACTCATTTCTTTAAACGGATGTGTAAATAACTCCTCTGACATACCAAGTGAAGCGGCTGTGGTGCTAGTGTTGGTGGTGGCGGCAGGCGGGTGAGTGGTATCTTGAGAGGTGCCCGAAGCTAAGCTGGAGGAGGATGGTGCGTCAAGGTTCCGAGCAGAAGCTGTAGAAGATTGGGTGTCCTGTGTTAGCCAGTCAACTATGTCCTCAGAACTTTTCAAGTTCAGGGTACGTGGCCTCTGAAAACTGGGCATTATTCTAGGGCAAAAGGGAATCACAGCACCACGACCACGATGGCCCCTGCGGGGTGGCCTGCCTCTGCCTGTCATTTTTTTTTGGATTAGTGGTACTATGCGTGCAAGCTACTGTGAGACCAGATATGAGTGGCACTGTGCAGTGGCAGAGGTTGGCAGAGTACACGCTGTAGGCCTGACACACCCGCTTGAAGACAACTAACTGCTATTCAATCTAAACCAGTGAAAAAAGTTTTTTGGTTTTAAATGCACGCTATTGTGACACCAGATATTAGTGACAATGTGCACTGGCAGAGGTTGGCAGAGTACACACTGTTGGCCTGACACACAGACGCTTGCAGACAACTAACTGCTATTCAAACTATAACAGTGAAAAAAGTTTTTTGTTTTTAAATGCACGCTATTGTGCCACCAGATATGAGTGGCACTGTGCACTGGCAGAGTACACGCTGTTGGCCTGACACACAGACACTTGCAGACAACTAACTGCTATTCAATCTATAACAGTGAAAAAAGTTTTTTGTTTTTAAATGCATGCTATTGTGACACCAGATATGAGTGGTGGCACTGGGCAAGTGGGCACAGTATTCTCTGTGACCCTGACACCCAGACGCTTGCAGACAACTATCTGCTATTAAAAACCAAAGAAAAGAAAATGTTACTTGCGCTTTCTCCTTAATCCCTATGTATATTTAGACAAATGGAGGTCATTTAGTTGCTCCAATGGCCATTGGAGGGATGCCCGCCTGCCAACGTCAAGGCAGACCCCCCTAAGCGGGTCCTAACACTGACCCTTCAGCCTGCTTCCTTGAGCTTCTGGCAAAGATATCTCTAATGAGACAGAAAGGGGTATTTTTTATATACACCCCTTTACTTATTAACCCTTAATAGGGAACACATGGGATGGGTAGCAGCATTGTAACCAGGCTGTGTGATACAAAGTAAATACAAATACAAAAAGAGAAGTCCTGCGCTTAAGCAGCAAGGACTACAACACACATCAGCCCCAATATATAGTAAAAACCAAAGAAAAGAAAATGTTACTTGCGCTTTCTCCTTAATCCCTATGTATATTTAGACAAATGGAGGTCATTTAGTTGCTCCAATGGCCATTGGAGGGATGCCCGCCTGCCAACGTCAAGGCAGACCCCCCTAAGCGGGTCCTAACACTGACCCTTCAGCCTGCTTCCTTGAGCTTCTGGCAAAGATATCTCTAATTTTTTTTGGATTACTGGTACTATGCGTGCAAGCTACTGTGAGACCAGATATGAGTGGCACTGTGCAGTGGCAGAGGTTGGCAGAGTACACGCTGTAGGCCTGACACACCCGCTTGAAGACAACTAACTGCTATTCAATCTAAACCAGTGAAAAAAGTTTTTTGGTTTTAAATGCACGCTATTGTGACACCAGATATTAGTGACAATGTGCACTGGCAGAGGTTGGCAGAGTACACGCTGTTGGCCTGACACACAGACGCTTGCAGACAACTAACTGCTATTCAATCTATAACAGTGAAAAAAGTTTTTTGTTTTTAAATGCACGCTATTGTGCCACCAGATATGAGTGGCACTGTGCACTGGCAGAGTACACGCTGTTGGCCTGACACACAGACACTTGCAGACAACTAACTGCTATTCAATCTATAACAGTGAAAAAAGTTTTTTGTTTTTAAATGCATGCTATTGTGACACCAGATATGAGTGGTGGCACTGGGCAAGTGGGCACAGTATTCTCTGTGAGCCTGACACCCAGACGCTTGCAGACAACTATCTGCTATTAGCTTACAGTGAAAAACTTTTATTCTTTTTAAAGGCACGCTATTGTGACACTAGATATGAGTGGCAAAGTGCACGCTGAAGGCCTGACACCCGCTTGAAGGACACTGACTGCTATTAGCTTACAGTGAAAAACTTTTTTGCTTTTTAAAGGCACGCTATAGTGACACCAGATATGAGTGGCAAAGTGCACTTGCAGAGGTTGGCAGAGTACACGCTGAAGGCCTGACACCCACTTGAAGGACACTGACTGCTATTAGCTTACAGTGAAATACTTTTTTGCTTTTTAAAGGCACGCTATTGTGACACCAGATATGAGTGGCAAAGTGCACTTGCAGAGGTTGACAGAGTACACGCTGAAGGCCTGACACCCACTTGAAGTGCACTGACTGCTATTAGCTTACAGTGAAAAACTTTTTTGATTTTTAAAGGCACGCTATTGTGACACCAGATATGAGTGGCAAAGTGCATTTGCAGAGGTTGGCAGAGTACACGCTGAAGGCCTGACACCCACTTGAAGTACACTGACTGCTATTAGCTTACAGTGAAAATCTTTTTTGCTTTTTAAAGGCACGCTATTGTGACACCAGATATGAGTGGCAAAGTGCACGCTGAAGGCCTGACACCCGCTTGAAGGACACTGACTGCTATTAGCTTACAGTGAAAAACTTTTTTGCTTTTTAAAGGCATGCTATTGTGACACCAGATATGAGTGGCAAAGTGCACACTGAAGGCCTGATACCCGCTTGAAGGACACTGACTGCTATTAGCTTACAGTGAAAAACTTTTTTGCTTTTTAAAGGTACGCTATTGTGACACCAGATATGAGTGGCAAAGTGCACTTGCAGAGGTTGGCAGATTACACGCTGAAGGCCTGACACCCAGACGCTTGCAGACAACTAACTGCTATTCAATCTATTACAGTGAAATTTATTTTTGTTTTTAAATGCAAGCTTAAGCTATTGTGACACCAGATATGAGTGGTGGCACTGGGCAAGTGGGCACAGTATCCACTGTGAGCCTGACACAGAAGCTGGCAGACAACTAACTGCTATTCAATCTA